>NC_134408.1:126194189-126499903 GCF_038048845.1 Mixophyes fleayi
CCCTTACTTCCCAGCCCAGCCAGCCCCTGGTCAAAAACAACAAATATGTTTCTCTATTGCATCCATTTTTGACACTTGTTCATGTGCTTGAACAATACTTACAGCTTCTATGCTTCATTCTGCTCTTCTTCCATTTAATCTAGGGCTTGCACTCATACACCATGGTGCATTTCCCTGTACTGTTTTCACTTAAAGGTGAATGTGATTAATGCAGACTTCTATCAGGTCAGTATTTTGAGGTCCACCTAAACTGCATTCACCTTTCCAGTGAAGGCAGTACAGGGCACGGAACAGCAAATAATTAAATCATAGGCAAGCTGTTCAGTAAGCAAAGGTCACAATATCTAGTTCTAAATTAGTTGACACAATCCTTAATACATTCACATAGCTGGATACACCACTATAGTTCATTTACATAAGTAGATGCAGTGGCACCTCATAGATGATGATACAGTTTGAGTTACGTCTTACTACTGTTAATCGGTGCTTTGATCACCCATGAATACATACCCTTATCTCAGCCAGATATTTTACCCACACTAGATGCGGCATCACCCCTGCACATAACTCCTGGCCCACTCTACATTTAGACAGGGACATCCAGCCTACAGCATATCACAATGGTGTGTATTGCAATTACTGAGTACAACAAAATGGCACATTGAGTTGTAAAGAGTATCAAGCTGAGGGGACGTACCAGAATACAACATCCCTATATCTATCTCTATTTGGCATTACAATCTGCTGTGCCATGTGCTTTCTGACCATGAGAGTTAGACAGGAGTTGTTTATAGACAGTGAGCCCAGTTTAGAATACGTTTTGGTAGGATCAGGCCATATACCCCAGTATTTATATTTGGATATGGATGTCATATAAGTGTTGACATTTGTCCCAATTGGCATGGGTACTGTTGATCCTGATAAATAGGAGTGAAACCCCTTTATTGCAAGTCATCCTCAATCACAGCACCAAAGTTTGCTTAACAGTATAGTGTGATCCACAGTGTCAAAACATTTATTAAAATCTAGGATTAATGCCCCAGCCAATTGGCCAAACTCCACTTCACCCTGATTTTCATCGCAGATTTTTAATAGTGCTTAATAATGTTGTTATATGGGGAAGCATCAAAACATTGCGGTAAATATAAATAATAAATCAATCTCACAATTATTGAAATACCCTATTTCTACTGTAAGAGCAGCTTGAATGTCACCAAGGTAACATTTGCAGTGCCTAAATAATAAATAAATTCCCTGTGGATGCTTGACTAATCCTTGTCATTTATAAGTAAATGTTACATAAGTAGCTGAAAGTATTTTTTTTACCCTAATCTGATTTTAGCAAAATACCAAG
The DNA here is from genome assembly GCF_038048845.1 of Mixophyes fleayi. NCBI lineage: Eukaryota > Metazoa > Chordata > Amphibia > Anura > Limnodynastidae > Mixophyes > Mixophyes fleayi. Next base: position 126,195,544 of record NC_134408.1, read on the forward strand.
CGGTGCTTTTATCCAGGACTTTTCCAAGAGCTGAATTTCCTTAAATTTGATCTTTGTATATACAATTTAAGGGATAAACTGAGATAAAACTAAGTAGTTACTTTAAACAACATAACAAGTTGGGTGGAAATAAACACAGAACACAAGGCAATGTCCCATATTTTTTAAACCGACAACTAGGAGACCAATCTGACATGAACATTGTTTAGTCTATTAAAATCAATTTTTTGTACTTTTAGGTTAAAGTTTCCAGCGGCCTGATTCATTACGGATCTTAACTTAAGAAACTTCATATTTCAGTCTCCTGGACAAAACCATGTTACAATGCAAGGGGTGCAAATTAGTATTCTGTTTTGCACTTAAGTTAAATACTGACTGTTTTTTCATGTAGCACACAAATAACAACTTTACATGTCAGTGTACAAATAAGCTATCAAGTATTTGTGTGTTACATGAAAAAACATTCATTAGTTAACTTATGTGCAAAACAGAATACTAATGTGCACCCCTTGCCTTGTAACATGGTTTTGTCCAGGAGACTGAAATAAGTTTCTTAAGTTAAGATCCTTAATGAATCAGGCCCCAGATTCTTAAATATAAATCTATAAAAACTTTGTTCAAACCCCCTCTCAAAGCCCCACATTCAATGAGAACAGTCATATAATTCACTTTCGTAAATTTAAAGTATTAAAATGTATGTGACATTAGTGCTGTGCACAAAGCCAGCAGCGGAAAGTTGTATCAACATGCCAGAAATCATCATATTTTTAGTGAAATATATAGCCGCCATGTATGGTATGGTAAAAGAGATGTACTTTTTGCAACATAAAAGAGAATACTTTGAATGCGCCCTATCCTAAAAAGAGATGCACTTTTCTAGCTATATCCCAGGCTGCAAATAATTAATGTGCAGAGGACATTTCTCACCATTGCTAGCCATATGTTGTGCAGAAATAACCCCATTGGTAGCATTGTATTATACCGAGAAACCTTATTGCCAGACCTGCCAACTTCAAATGTCTTGTTTTAATGCCCTTAAAATAAGAGATTGACACAAAAATTAATGATACATTTTACCACAAAAATTTTGGCAATGCAGTGTGGTGCACAAAGTGTACCTCCAAATGTTAGATTAGCATTCTTCTAATACAGCAAAAAGGAAACCTCATACAACACATTCTTGTGAAATATAGTATACTCGACATGCATGATTTGGCAAAGAAAGATGTACTTATTGCACGCACCCTAGGGTAAAAATATCAAATTTTTTTCCCATGGAAGGTAATATTTAATGTGCACAGGAGGGTAAAAAATATACCATGTACAACAATCCCAACTGTCTCTTCATATTCCTTCATATACTCTGTCCCATAGATTGTAAGCTTGCGAGCAGGGTTCTCTTACCTCTCTGTCTGTATGTATTACCCAGTATTGTCTTATTAATGTTTGTTCCCAATTGTAAAGCGCTACGGAATTTGCTGGCGCTATATAAATAAATGTTGATGAGGATGAAGATGATACTCTGAGGTGGCCAATGTACCACCAACTAGTGTCATATTACACCACACAGCCAATATACTGGCACGATTCTTATTATTAGCCTTTATATAGCACCAACATATTCCGCAGCGCTGTACGATCAGGGGCAACACTATATCAACATAAGATTAGCAGATGTAGTAACAAACAATGACACCACTGGTGAGAGGGCCCTGTTTGCTATACTAGCAGATGGGGGAAATGGGACATAAAGTAGAAGTACTTGTTTTGTATTGTGGACCACACACGTGTGATCACAAAGATGAACTTTGTGTAAAACAGGGATGTGTGATCAGTGTCAATCTAGATTAGCACCAGATCCAATTATCAGCGTTACATACAGTACTATGGACTTGGTGTGTGTATCAATTCCTACCACTCAAACACTAATCCTTCAATATCTAGCACAGATAGTTTTTTTTCAACAAGTCAATTAAAATTAATTGTCTTCATGTTTACATAAGAAGCTAAAATATTCGGAAAGCCCTGACACTTAATGCAGAACATTTTTTCCTTATTTGTTATTATGCGTTCCACACTCTCATCTTCAGCCAGCATTGCAATTCATCTTCCTACAGTAAATGAGGTCAGAGAAGATGCACTTTGCTGAAAACTAGAACTGAAAAGGAAGAAATAAACTTATTTTTGAAAAAAAAAAAAGAGAACTTTATATGAACAGTGTTCTGCTCCGAAGCATTTGGATTATCTGTGACTTTTTGCCTGAATATTGCAATTTACAGGCCAGTGGTCTTGGCTATGTTTGGCAGCTGCAAAGTTTCATTAGCCCTTTTCAGAGTTTGACAAGGCCTCATTTTATGCTGTCATAAGCTGAGTGTTTATCTCCATGCTGACAGATACGAGCAACTTGCACATCAGCAATACCTCCAGCACCGGGTGAATAAGCAGAGCCTGTAAGTTTCCACTAGACGGGATACATTGAAGTTGGAGATGGAAACCTTGGAATAATATTGAGCTGCCGGCTTTATGGACAGAACGCTTTGGACGTGAAGCTGCTCCAGTTTAAACCAAACTTTACTAGCAAAAAAATGGATTTTTCAGACATTCACTTATAATTTAATAGTGTCTTTCTCATTACATAAATCACCATGCATTTCGAATATAATGCAAATCTCATGTAGCTCTAAACAGAATGTGGCTTGTCCCTGTGACATCATACTCGAGCTGTCTGCAGCCTTGTCCAGCAAGGACTTGAATACTGCCTGTACTGAACTAATAGTTGCAGAGAAGGTAACACCAAATTCAGTTTAAAATGGAAGTGGCAGGCCTGACAATCCTAAGGCACAGAAGGAGTCTACAGCTAAGAGCATATTCCCAACTATTCCAATTTAGGCTGGACTGTCCTGATTTTACAGGTCTGCAACCAAAAAGCTGTTTTCATCATTTTATCTGATTCTTATGTTTTTTGGTGCGCTGAATTCGAAAATGACCACCGTTTTTTCCTGGGAAGTCAGGTTTTTTCATAATCGAAATGTGCCTTGGTCAAACAGGTAGCTGGAAACCGCTAAATTTCAAATTCATCATACTTGGGGGAAAAAAACTGAACATGGAAAAACAAATTTATTTTCACTGCCAGTGCTCCCAAAAACATGAAAATACATTTTTATTGGTACTGATGGTGACCACTGCATTGTTGAGTGTGCTTGCTAGGGCCTGCCCGGACATTTTCTTTCATGCATTAACTTGTTCTCTGATTCCTCCACAATCTTGTATTTCATTTCAGTCGCCATCCTGCTATTGTCTGTGTGGTTCAAAATTAGTGCAATGCCTCCAAGAAAGTGGTGCGTCGAAGATCTTCGTAAGTGGTCAAAAGGCAAGATAAAAGCTTTTCGATTTGGAATTCCTATGATGTGGCGCGAGCAAAAGAATCAGTGATGATTGTTATTTCTGTTCCTGTGATGTGAAGGGGTACAATTCAAAGTGGAAGTGCACCATCACGTATCCCAATCTTCCTTCTGCTATTCGTCCCATTCCCCATAGTCCAGACGTGCCTGTGTCTGACCCTCCTACAAACCTGGATGAAGTCAATTGGCCTGACGAGAATGGAACTGTACCTGAAGATGGATCAAGTTCTTCAGATGTTGAAGTTGACGAACCAAAACTTTTCTGGCAAGAGGAACTCAATGATTTGGTGAAAGACCTAGATCTACCTAAGAAATCTGCTGAATTACTTGGTTCTAGACTTAAAAGCAAAAATTTGTTGATGGAAGGTACATCTTTTGCATGGTACAGACATCGGGAAAAAGACTTTCTGTCTTACTTTTTTCATGAGGGCAATTTGGTGTTTTGCTCTGATTTAGAGGGGTTGATAGCTCAGTTCCACATTCAGTATGGTTCTTCTGAATGGAGGCTTTTCATTGACTCTTTCAAAAGAAGCTTAAAAGCAGTTTTACTTCACAATGGTGGCCGTTATGCGTCCATTCCTGTTGCTCATTCGGTGTACTTGAAGGAGACTTATGAGAACTTGGAGTTGGTACTCAAGAAAGTGGGTTATCAAAACCAAAACTGATTGGTATGTGGGGATTTAAAAGTATTGTGTATGCTGCTGGGACAACAGGCTGGGTACACCAAATACCCTTTCTATGTTTATGGGACAGTAGAGACCGACAAAATCACTGGAAGCAAAATAATTGGCCACCAAGAAGTCTAGTTGTTGGTGAAAAGAATGTTCTCAGAGATACATTGGTACCCCCTGAGAAGGTTTTATTACCACCACTCCATATAAAATTAGGATTAATGAAGCAATTTTTTAAGGCACTTCCCAAAGATAGCGAATGCTTCAAGTACTTGGGATCCAAGTTTCCAGGTTTAACGGAGGCAAAACTGAAAGAGGGGTTTTTTATTGGCCCAGATATTAGAAAACTCATATCCGACAAAGACTTCATCAGTTCAATGACTCTACCTCAAAAAGAAGCGTGGGTTGCCTTTACTGTGGTCATAAAAAACTTTTTGGGAAACCAAAAGGACCTAAATTACAAGGAAATGGTGGAAATAATGTTGAAAGCGTTGCACAAGCTTGGTTGCTCCATGAGCTTAAAAGTCCATTTTCTCAACTCACACCTTGACTATTATCCTGAAAATTTGGGAGCAGTGAATGAAGAGCAGGGAGAACGTTTCCATCAAGATAAAAAAGAAATGGAAAGAAGGTATCAAGGGAAATGGAGTGTTACGATGATGGCTGACTACTGCTGGATGTTGTACAGGGATCTTCCGGAAGCCACCTACAAGAGGAAAAGCTCAAAAAGAAGTTTAGAGTTTAAAAAAAGACGATTTCACAAGCAATCTACTTGAATGTGGTGTTCATTTTGTCGTCACCTGTGCAAATGAGTTAATATTTTTCATGTAAATAAAATATTTGCGTTAAGAGATTTTTTAAACGATGACCACCCGTTTGTTCGAAAACCTGACGTCCCAGGACAAAACGGCTGTCATTTTTTGATTCAGCGCACCAAAAAACGTAAGAATCAGTCAACTAAACCAAAACAGCTGCCCAAAATTTTTTTTTTGCAGACCTGTGTTTCAGGGGGCTGTCCCGGCACCCCACCTAAGGACTGCTTTGTCCCGCAGAATGCAAAGTGGGGTCCTGTTCCCTGCTGCTCTGCATAGTGTACGACAACCCATCAATATGCATACGCTAGACACCCCTGATGGGACATGAGCGGGCACCCATGATGAGTGGCCATGCCAGCTGCCCACCGTAAAGAGGTGAGCGCATGCACATTGTTCCCATTCCTCAACTACAAACATTGGGACGTACATAACAGCAGCCATGATTCCCCACAGCCAGACAAGAAATGCTATAAAACTATAGTTTATAGGTATCATTTTTTGTTGGCAAATATATATGTTTGGGCCTAATAGATTCAATGCAAGTTATTTGTTTTAAAGTGGAAATGGAACAGAGACAATCTAATATATAAAAGCCTAGCGGCGTGTGTTAGTGTGTGTGTGTAAAAAACTATTTTCTCAGAAAGGGCTCATCCAATTGACCTGAAATTTGGTATACTGACATTATTTGACAAAAAAATTATAATAGGGAAGTCAGTTAACTTCCATCATCCCCCCTTTCCCCCATGGGAGGGGTAGTAAAGGCTAAATTTACGAGTTGAGGGCTCAAACTCATTTTCGTGAGGTAATTTTACCTCATGAACACACATGCTGTGTTAGTGTGTGTGTGTGTGTGTGTGTGTGTGTGTGTGTGTGGAAAAAACTACCGGGTGACAGAGTGCTCGGGCTGCATCGCCACCTGCTGGGCGGAGTTATATACTACACTGACCTACTAAATTCTTAGCATTATCTAATATATAAAAGCCTAGCGGCGTGTGTGTGTGGCGATGAAGATGACAAGAACCTTTTTAACACCTTAAGTAGCTTGATTTGACTAGAATGCATGAGTATCATGCACGGGTTAACTTGTAGGGTATATTTACTAAACTGTGGGTTTAAAAAAGATGTTGGAGATGGAGATGGAGATGTTGCCTATAGCAACCAATCAGATTTTAGCTTTCATTTATTAAGTGCACTCTACAAAATGACAGCTAGAATCTGAATGGTTGCTAAAGGCAACATCTCCACTTTTTCAAACCAGCAGTTTAGTAAATATGATTCCTTCCAATGATTCCTTCCAATGGTAATTAAAAAGTTTCTTTATCTGAATGTTTTCACAAGAAACATTTTCCACAGGAAACAATGAGCTCTGACTTCATTGTCCAGATGCCTTATCGGGGACATGCACCGGAACTTATCTCAGCAACAGGATAATTGTCTCTTGTGCATTTTATCAATTAATGAGAATTCATTTTGAGCCCATAGCTGTTTTTTTTTTTGCTATATTATATGCTTACACTAGGAAGGTAGGTACTTACATGACATGATACAGAGACACATTATTGTGAGGAGTAGCTGATCGTTTAAGGATCTCAGGCTTTATGGCTTATTCTTGTTCAGAAGTTCATCAGAATAAAAATGCATTGTAAAACACACCATGACATGTAAATATATAATTGCTGCAATAACTCCTACAATGAGTGGGCTTTTTACATGTGTATGCAGTCAAACAGGATGCACATATGGTCCACATGCCTATAATCTGACCTATTTATATTTGGAACTGGGATTGATGAATGTTGGTATTGGTGGTATGTTAAAATAAGAAATACAGAAAGGTTACCTAGAGGTAACCTAAGGTACACGTTTTACATTATAATACAGTATAATAGGTGCAAATGTTCACAAAAACTCAATGGAAAATATCCACGTCCGGGGAACTACACATCTATACTGTTGTGATATGAAGTGTAGCAATGGCGATTTGTACATAATGGAAAGATAAAATATAGACTCACTATATTATACTACGCTATTAACAGTCTTAGATTTAAAGGACCCTAGAGCGTATTATTTACTGTGAACACCCAGCAACCAAATTCCGCTCCCATCGCCATAGAGCTCTATGGCCCCAAACTCCATCATTTCTAAAAAAAATTGTTTTCTCTAAATTAAGCTGTCAGGAATGCAGCAAATAAGAACAAAAGATATGTTAAAAATGGAACACATGCCTGGTCGAGAACCACCAAACCTCTACTGGTATAATGATTTGAATTAAGAATAAAGGGACAGAATGGTGCAAAATAACAAATATATAATGAAACAGAAATACAGAGAGCTTGCATGGCACAGCCATAACCTTCAGTGCTTTATTATATAAGTTTACTTTCCTGAATGAGAACAGGACGGGCCTGATTCATTAAGGAAAGCAAAAACAAGGAGTAACTTTGCACCTGGGCAAAACCATGTTGCTTTGGAGGGGGAGGTAAATTTAAAATGTGCAGACAGATTTATATTTGGGGTAGAGCATGTCCTAGATCAACTTTAAATTTCAGTCTACAAATAAAGCTATCAAGAATTTGTGTGCAACATAGAAAAGCAGCCAGTATTTATCTTATGTGCAAAATAACAACCTAATTTGCACCCCTTGCATTGTAACATGGTTTTGTCCAGGAGAAATTTCCCCCTTTTCTTGCTTTGCTCTCCTTAATGAATCAGGCACCAACATGTCTAATGACACAAATTTTATATTATAGATTCTGGGTGAGGTGTAGGTAGAATGCACACTGCACATTATCTGTGTGTAAGGAGGCTTCCAATGTACCTATAATATATGTAGCTGAAAACTACATGTAATTATCGTCTTTCCCGAGTCTTGCATACAGCTGTCACTTTGAATTGTCTCCATATGCATGCATTACTGTTGTGCGTTATTGACAGATCTGTCATTGGTAGATAGCCGAACATTTAAAAGGGTTCCGGGCCCAACAGCAGAAAATTCCTTTTCAGCTTTAAGTGGCTCAATAAAAGTGCCTCTAAAAATCTATAGATTATTTTGTCAGTTGTTCAATAAATCCCTATGCAAGTTTTACCAACAAACTCACTTGTCTTGTCACGCTGCACGGAGGAGGCAGACACAAAACAAACAGAATTGACTTTTGTCTTTAAGTAATAGCATTTAAATAATAATCTTGAAATATGGGCACGATGGAGGATTTGCTTATGACAGGTACATCAATATATCCTGCAAGAAAAGAATATCTCTTTCTGCATATGACTGTTCACAAATTTATGAATGAATAGTTGAAAATAAAATGAAATGAAACAGAAAAATAGCAGTTGTTTCATTATAACATACAAATTATGGATTCCATTTGAGCTTTATGTGTGATATTTTTATGCAGGGCCAGGCCTCTCAATAAATGTTAAGACTGGAAAACCAATTACGGTTTCCTAGGTGATAAACCAGAGATGAAAATGACACATAATTGCGAGTGTTCTATAGTTTCCAAGGCTACAGAGTACCTAAAATGACTGTAATTTGCGGTGTCCCTACTTGTTGTAGACCTCTTTCCTTTCTTAGCAAAAAGGTTTTCATGTAAAATATGAGGAAATGCTTCAATGGCTCTTCGGTAATCACTTGCATAAATATATGGATTTATTGTGATCTGAGCCATTTCCATGTATTAATCATGAATATAATACTTCAGATATTCCCTATTAGTAATAAAATTACATTGTTTCAGAATAAAGATACAAAACTGTGTCCTATATTTTGCAGATACTTGACATTTTTCTACCACACACATAAATAGCTACATAGCCACATTACGCTTTCAGGAACCAGTACCGTAAAATGAGATGTGTCTACTTGTTTGCTGTATTGCACACCCAGGTGAAAGTGGAGTAATAATGTCAATTCAAAGTCCTGCCTACTAACACTTTAGGATTACTCCCTTCTTTAAACTTTTAGGGGCATATTCAATTAGGTTCGGCACTCGTGATAAAGAACGGCTGCGCAAGTGATAATTTGGTACCATAATATCGCGGATTCCCCTTCATAGGTAAACCGAGGGGGGTTTCCTAGTGCCTGGAAACCCCTCTCCAAGCCTGGGGCACTGTATAATTGAGGTGGCTGGACCCTGCCCTCGCTTCACACTGCTCTACTTGAAAAGGGAGAGCTATGTGCACCTAACAGTAGTGCATGCAGCATTGCCCATGTATATTATGGGGATAGGAAGAGTTGGAGAGCAGCCAAGCACTGTCTAAAATTATAGTCATGCCCCTATGCATGCTGGTCACGCCCTCTGGCAGCGTGGTGTGGAACCCCCCCTCTACAAATCCTGTGTTAGCCCCTGCCCTTGGCAACCCCATGGGGTGCTCACGGAAATCCGGAGTGTTGCGGTAATGGAATTTGTGCAGCAGCGCGTAATCGCGAGCACCGGACCTAATTGAATAGGCCCCTTAGATTTTTACTTAGATTTTTCTCCTTAAACAGTGTTTGTTCCAAACACATTGCATCTTAAATTAATGATGAAAGGGAGGGGACCTTAGACCTGACTTTATGATGATGAAGATGATAATGTGCTTGGGATAATTTTACTACATGGGAATTTGCACACATGTGACTGGTCGCTTCAAATGTGCCTGGATGGTGCAAAAGCCATCATATGGAAACTAAAGTACAACTCCTGACTGTGCAACCACTAAATTAGCCAAAGAAAAGTGCTACTGTGTGAAAGATACTCTGTGGCAATGTTCTCACCAGTGAACACCTTAATAAATGCATTCTCCATATCCTTAGAATCCTGCCTTCCACAAAACTAGATCATGTTTTATCTTATAGATGCAATACAGAGAACATTCTGGTGTCCAGAATATTAATGTGCAATTAATGTCTTACCCCATTAGAATATGCAAAATTAGCAGAGGATCATGTGCTTGCCATTAAAATCAGATGCATGAAAATAGGACCCTTTTTTACTTGTTTGTAAATGAGCCCATTTAATTAAAAAAACTGTAGTTTAAAACAGATCTATACTGCATACTTGCCAACTCTCCCGGAATGTCCGGGAGACTCACAAAATTTGGGTCGGTCTCACGGACTCCCGAGAGAGCTGGCAAATCTCCCGAATCCCGCAATTGCGGAGCTAAAATGACGCAATTTGCGGTGAATCGCATCGTTTTGGCCCCGCCCCCGGCGACAAAATGGCATATTTGATGCAGGGGCGGGCCAAAATGATGCATTTCACCATGCACCGCCCTCTAGACACGCCCCTCTCCCGGATACAACTTTCCAAAGATAGGCAAGTATGCTATACTGTCATGTTCTAAAGTCATTTTTCAATTAAATGAAAATGTTTTCTTCCTTGTGTAATGCCCCCTCTGACATAGTTATTCATACCTACCAGTGACTGACTGTGTGGCCCCAGCACTAGGACCCAGAGGAGACACACCAGAAACAGTTGCTTATCAACATAAAGCCTGTATGAACTGAAGAGAATTGTGTTGTGATAGATTAACCACTAGCGACCAGGGACAGAGGGGAGGGGGGACCGAGGATCCCCTGACCAATGTGAGAGCGTGTCCATGGCCTGATCCCACAAGAGGCCAAAGAACATCATAACTGAAGGAATATGAGAGACATGGGACAGATTTGAGGGAGAAATGACCTCAGAGCATGGTTGCATATAAAGAGGGGAAGGAGTCCCCAAGTTCAGCCTGCCACAAGAAGGGAAATCCCCATAATAATAAACAAGAGCCAGAGGGAAAAAATGGCGAACCCCCAAAAAGAAGGGGGGTTGCGTCCAAAGCAATGTGGAACCAATTAATAGTGGCAGCATTGAGAATCTGCCATATGAGGGGAGATTCAATTTGATGCAAGGTGTCTCCAGAACGTCCATGGAGACACCTCACACCGATGTTATGGCTGGAATCTCGGCTCATTTTTCCTCACCCCATAGAAGAGCCGGCAATTGAATATCCCCATAGAGTCCCTATGTCTAAAGAGAGGAGAGCATATAAGAGACCCTATGGAGTGGGTGGATGCAGTATTTAATATGACCCAGAGGGGCAGAGAGGACACCAGAGAGGGTGTTATAGACCAATGCGTCAGTGAAGAGGCTGCAAGAGAACACTAGTGAGAGTGTCAGATCTATCAAGTGAGGATGAGAGTGCTGCGAACGGAGAGAGGGTGTCAGAGCCTGCTCAGTGAGCGTGAGAACCTCAGTAAGGGCAGAGAGAGAACAGCAACCATGTGATATACCCTAAGGGATAAGACTCCAGCAGAGGAGGGGTGATTAGATTAACTGTGCTGGAGTGAGAAAGGAGATGTACATGTTTATTTTAGTGTTATTTGCAACTCAAGTATCGAGCTGGAAGAGGAGTGTAAATAAAGAGTTTATTTTTATAGAGATGGTCTGGCGTCCAAATCATTGAGACATCTGTTTGTACTGAAACCAAAGTTACCACACTTGGGTCCCAGCACTTCAAAGAGATATTTCTGAAAACCTGCATGTGCAGGGACCCTCTGGTCATTTATACCCACACAAGAGAGTTAGACAGGAGTGCAAGTGATGGAGTGCATTACCCACCTATGCACACCAGGGCCGCACACGAAGTGACAGCGGTTTATACTTGCTTAGCACCTGCCTCCCAATTTTATTCTATTCCTGGCAATCATTCATTATTCACATATAGGGAGGGAGGGGACTAAGCAAGTTCCTAGGGCCTGAGCCAGTGGGGGGCCCAAGATTCTTCTTTTTTGTCATATAAAATGTAAGCTGACATCAGCTGCAGCGCCAAGTGGGAGGAATCACTTTAGATTGATGGGGAGAGGGAGTCAGCAGTACAGACAACATCAAAGTTCAGTAAGTACGCACTTGGGATGAGGTCATCAGTGTGGAGGAAAGGCGTCATCATTGGCTGATAGCAGGGAACGGGCGGGAGTGTGGATGGATGGAGAGAAGGTTAGAGATATAAGGGACAGTGGAGTGGGAGAGGGACATGTAAGTGACAGTAAAGAGTTTAAAGAGGATTCTGTAGGGGAAAGGGAGCCAATGTAAAGCAAGGCAGAAAGAAGAGGCAGAGGAAGAGCGAGGCAAAAAAGAAAGATAAGTCTTGCCGACATATTAAGAATAGAGCTTAGGGGGGATAGATGGAAGAGGGAGATGCCGGTGAGGAGAAGGTTGCAGCAAACAAGTCGGGAAATGATGAGAGCGTGGATGATAGTTTTTGCAGCATCCTGAGGGAGGAAGAGCCGGATGCAGGCAATATTCCAAAGTTGGAAGCATCAAGATTGGGCAAGAGAGTGAATGTGGGGGGCAAAAGAAAGGGAGGAGTCATTGTGACATCCAAGCAGTGGAGTTGGGGAACAGCAGAGATGGTGGTGTTGCTAATGGTGATGGATATATCAAGGTGGTGTGAGAATTTAGAAGAAGGGAAAACTATGAGTTCAGTTTTAGCCATGTTGATTATGAAAAAACGTGAAGACATCCAGGAGAAGATGGCAGAAAGGCAATCAGAGACATGAGAGAGGAGGGGGGGGGGTCAGGAGAAAAGATGTAGAGTTGAATATCATCGGCGTAGAGGTGGTACTGGAGGCGATCAAAGGAAGAGATGAGATTGCCCAGGGATGGTAGTGTATAGTGAGAAAAGAAGAGGGCCGAGAATGGAGCCCTGAGGGATTCCATCAGGGAGGGCAGAGGAGGGAGAGGTGGAGACAGAGAAGGAGCGGTTGGCAAGGTAAGAGGTGAACCAGGTGAGGACAGTGCCAGAGAGGCCGAGAGAACGAAGGGTCTGCAGAAGGAAGGGATGGTCAGTGTCAAAGGCCGCAGAGAGGTCTAAGAGAATGAGGAGGGAGAAATCACCCCTGGCTTTGACTGAGAGGAGGTCATTATTAACTTTGGCCAGGGCAGTGTCAATGGAGTGGAAGGGGCAGAATCCAGATTGGAGGGTGTCAAGGGGGGGAGTTAGCAGAGAGGTGTCTGGAGAGGTGGTTGCAGACAATCCGCTCGAGTAGTTTGGAGGCGAAGGGGAGAAGTGACATGGGTCAGTAATTAGCTAGAGAGGTGGGGTCAAGGTTGGGTTTCTTAAGAATGCGGGAGATAAGGGCGTGTTTGAAGGAGGAGGGGAAAATGCCAGAGGAGAGAGACAGATTAAGGATGTGCACGAGGTGGGAATAGACTGTGGGGGAAAGGGAGCAAAGGAGGTGAGAAGGGAGGTGGACGGGGGGTGAGAAGTTGGCAGGTGGATGGGGAAGAAGACAGAATGAGAGAGTGGACTTCATCACCCGATGTGGGGCGGAAGGTGCACCAGAGTTGGTTAGTGGAGGAAGAAGGAACGATGACTGTGGCTGGAGCGTGCAATGAGGAGGAGATGTCCAGTCTGATAGCCTCAATTTTAGAGGAGAAAAAGGAGGCAAACTCGTGGCAGAGAGGGAGAGTGGGATGGAGTGAGGGGGGGTATTAAATGTGGCAAAGAGGTGGCAAGTTTGGAGGATTGGGAAGAGATGAGGGACTTAAAGAAGGATTTTTTAGCAAGGGAAAGGGCAGAACTGTAGGAGGAGAGGATGAATTTGAAGTGAAGGAAATTGGCCAGGGAGCGAGATCTCCTCCAGATACATTCAGCAGAGCGATTGCACTTTTGGAGGAAGTGGGTAAATTTAGAATGCCAAGGTTGGGGTAGCCGATGGCGGAAGTTGACAGAAGAGGTTGGGGCAAGGGCATCCAGAGCAGTGGTGAGGGAGAGGTTGTAAAGAGAGGTCGCCTGGTCAGGGCAGACTGGGGTAGGAAGAGAGGAGAGAAGAGTGCCAAGAGAAGAGGAGAAAGAAGAAGGGTCCAGAGCATCAAGGTTGTACCTAGAAAGGGTGAATTTAGGTGGGGGGTTCAGGGGAGGATGAGAGAGTGAAGGAGAAGAAGTGGTAGTCAGAGAGCAGGAAGGGGGAGATAGAGAAGTCATAGAGAGCACAAAGATGACAGAAGACAAGTTCGAGTGAGTGCCCACTGAATGAGGCTAAAGAAGGAGGAAAGGGCAAGAAGTTTAAGAAGTTCATGTCAAGGTATGTCCTTTTTAATAATGGCAATTCCAGAATTCACCATTTTATCTAAATCGGCTTTCATTCTGCACTTAATTCTGGCTGACTTCCTTATCCTACATCTGCTCTTCTTTGACCATCTCTGTTTGATGACTCTCATCTGATCTTCGGCCATAAATCCAACTGTGATCTATTTTTGTTGTTTTGGTACATCACCTCTGTTTGAATATAACTAATTTTGACCCTTCTACTGTCACGAGCCGCGGCGGTACTCACAGCCGCCGCGGCTCGCTTCTCATGCGCCCCAGCGTCCCGGCCGTCACCTTGACGACCGGGACGTCATTTCCTCTTCCTGTCCGGCCGTTACCAGGGCAACGGCCAGACGCTAGTACACTAGCGCTGCGTCCCGGCGGTGCTGGTAGCCGGGCGCATGCGCATAGCAGGCAGCCTGTGGGCTGATTAGGCTTATTAACAGGCATTAGCCTGCAACTGTGTAGGTCAGGGGCAAGCCCTGATTGGCCCTGCTGGATACTAGTAAATTAGCCTGCAGGAGTGTGTTCAACTGCTGATTGGTCTGTGTCTGTACTTAAGGCAATGAGGTCTGCTGCCTCATTGCCGGTTATAGCTTCTGTGCTCCAGTCTGCTGACCTGCTTGTTCCAGTTCCTGTATCCTGTATCTACGTTTGACTTCCCGTGTATGACCCTTGGCTTCGTATTGGACTTCGCTTGTGTTTCCTGTGACCCTGATCCTTGGCTTGTTTACCCGTTCTGCTACTTTGCCTGTGACCTCTGACCTCAGCTTGTTCATCATTACTGTTACCTGCTGCCGGCCTTTGACCTCTGCGTGGACCTGACTCTTCTTGCCTGGGTTCTCCCCAGCCGGTACACACTTCACGACCCTCTGTCAGTCTGCAGCCCAGTCTGTCCCCACCATCAGGGGCTCCAGTGAACACCTGACTGGCAGAGTAGACTCCGGGTTGTGTTGTGCCGGCTGGAGGGGTTCCTAACATTATAACCGGCCTACTCACGGAGACAAGATTAGGATGGATGCAAGTGGATCCACACCGTCTCCGGCACAAACCATAGCAGGCCATGTTGAGTCTTTGTATCAGATGATGCAGGGATTGGCTGAGCGTATGTCTGTTCAAGAAGAAGCCACAAAAGCTTCACAACCTCCTCCAGGTCCCATCTGTGAGCCCAAAATGAATTTACCGGATCGGTTCTCCGGAGATAGAACCTTGTTTCGGAACTTCAGGGAGAGCTGCAAGCTCTATTTTCGTATGAGACCCCGCTCCTCCGGTTCAGAGCAGCAACGAGTTGGGATTATTATTTCCCTTCTACAGGGTGACCCCCAGTCCTGGGCGTTTTCTTTGCCACAGACCAGTCCGGCCATGCAGTCCGTAGACTCCTTCTTTGAGGCATTGGGTTTACTGTATGATGACCCGGATCGAGTGGCCTCCGCAGAAGCTCATCTACGGTCCTTGAAACAAGGCCGACGGTCAGCAGAAGAATACTGCGCGGAATTCCGTAGATGGTCACCTGACAGTGGATGGAACGACCCTGCCTTACGTAGTCAGTTCCGTGTCGGCCTATCTGAACAGATTAAAGATTCGCTGGTGCAATACCCGTCTCCTAGCTCTCTGGAGGATCTGATGCACCTCTCCATTAAAATTGACAGGAGATATAAAGAGCGGAAAACTGAAAAGGAAACGTCATCTCCTCCATCCGCCTTCGTTCCTATCTCCCAGGATGGTGAGGAACCAATGCAATTGGGAGCATACCGTCTTTCCTCTGAGGAAAGAGACAGGAGACGGTCACAAGGCTTATGTTTATATTGTGGCGCAAGAGGCCACTTCTCCCGTTCTTGCCCAAACAAGTCGGGAAACGAGCATGCCTAGGGAACGAGGGGAGAGTTCACTTAGGTCTACAAATTGTCTCCCAAAAAAATGCGGTATTGGTTCCTGCACAGCTCACGTTCAGTGCTTGTTCTGTGGGTCTGGCGGCCTTCATTGATAGTGGAGCTGCAGGTAACTTCCTGGACTTCGAGTTTGCCCGCTCTGCTGGAATTCCGCGGGTTAAACTCAAATCCGCCATCACGGTATGTGGCTTAGATGGTGCTCCATTGCCAGGCGGTAAGGTTACCTGGGAGACCCCGCTACTACAATTGAGGATTGGGGCTCTCCACTCCGAATCTATAGTCTTTCGTCTCATTGAATGCCCGTCAGTGCCTTTGATTCTAGGTCATCCTTGGCTATCCTGTCATAACCCTGTCATAGATTGGGCAAAAGGAGAGATTGTCCAGTGGAGCTCTCATTGTTCACAGTCCTGTTTGACAGTACCTCTACGTGTGGTTCGGTCCATTCCGGAGCAGCTTCCCTCCCAGTATCATGACTTCTGGGATGTCTTCTCTAAAAAGGCTGCTGATATTCTACCACCGCACCGGGAGTTCGACTGTGCCATCGAGTTAATTCCAGGTACTAAACTACCCAAGGGACGTTTGTATTCTCTCTCCGGTCCAGAGACCAAATCCATGCAGGAGTACATTGATGAAAATCTGGAGAAAGGCTTCATCAGGCCATCTAAGTCTCCAGTAGGGGCTGGGTGCTTCTTTGTGTCCAAGAAGGACGGTGGACTCAGACCATGTATCGATTATCGGGGACTGAATATGATTACGGTTAAAAACACCTATCCGCTTCCTCTCATCTCTGTACTCTTTGATCAATTAAGAGGAGCAACGGTCTTCACAAAAATCGACCTTCGTGGTGCTTATAACCTCATACGCATTAGAGCAGGTGATGAGTGGAAGACGGCGTTCAACACGCTCTCGGGCCACTACGAATACTTGGTCATGCCGTTTGGCCTTAGTAACGCTCCTGCTGTGTTCCAGGATTTGATTAATGAGGTGTTACGTGAGTTCCTGGGACACTTTGTTGTTGTCTACTTAGATGACATTCTCATATATTCCAATTCATTGCCGGCACATCGGAGTCATGTCAGACAAGTCCTACAGAAACTACGGGAACATCATCTCTACGCGAAACTCGAAAAATGTGAGTTTGAGGTTAAGAAGGTATCCTTTCTTGGCTATATAATCTCTTCAGAGGGTTTCTCCATGGACCCCACCAAGGTCCAGGCAATCCTGGATTGGGTACAACCCAATAACCTCAAGGCGGTCCAGAGATTCCTAGGATTCGCCAATTATTACAGGAGATTTATTGGCGGTTTTGCTGACATCGTGGCTCCTATCGTTTCCTTGACCCGCAAAGGGGGTGATCCGGCTGTTTGGTCACGGCAAGCAATAAATGCATTTAAAACCTTAAAGGAAGCTTTTGTGTCCGCTCAGGTCCTTAGACACCCGGACCCAAAGGTACCATTTATTCTCGAGGTAGATGCTTCTGACGTCGGTGCTGGAGCTATCTTGTCACAAAAGGATCCTCAGACTCACCGCTTGCATCCATGTGCCTTTTTTTCCCGCCAATTCTCCTCAGCAGAGACCAATTATGACGTGGGAAATCGAGAATTACTAGCAATTAAATGGGCCTTTGAGGAATGGCGACACTGGTTGGAAGGCGCTGCACACCAGATCTCCGTTATAACGGATCATAAGAATCTGCAGTATATTCAGTCAGCTAAACGCCTAAACCCCCGTCAGGCTCGGTGGTCACTGTTCTTCACCCGATTTAACTTTATTATCACTTATCGTCCTGGTTCTAAAAATATTCAAGCAGACGCTCTGTCTAGAAGTTTTCTGGCACATCATGCCCCAGTCACTAACCCAGAGCCTATTGTTCCTGTATCCATGGTCCATGCCGGATTAACTCAAGATCTGAGCTGTACCTTACAAAGGTTTCAGAAGTTGGCTCCTGACAACACTCCGGTAGGACGGTTGTTTGTCCCAGTTCATTTAAGGAAGACAGTTCTTGCTGAAACACACAACAGTCGGACTGCTGGACATCCTGGCATCTACAAAACACTAGAGATACTTTCCCGCACTGTATGGTGGCCGTCTCTGTCTGCTGACGTCAAGAGTCACGTCCGGTCCTGTGAAGTTTGTGCCAGGAACAAAGTTCCCAGGACTCGCCCGGTAGGTCAGTTAGTTCCGTTGGCCGCCCCTGGTAAACCTTGGACACATCTGTCCATGGACTTTATAGTCGATCTGCCACCCTCTGCGGGACACAATACCATTTGGGTCGTGGTAGACCGGTTCAGCAAGATGGCGCATTTCATTCCACTCACTAGGCTTCCTACTGCTCGAGATTTGGCAATCTTGTTCATTCAACACATTTTCCGCCTCCATGGACTCCCTACAGACATCGTCTCCGACCGGGGTTCCCAGTTCATAGCGCAGTTCTGGAGATCATTCTGTACCCTCCTGGGAATCAAGGTCAGTTTATCATCTGCATACCACCCTCAGTCAAATGGGCAGACTGAAAGGGTTAACCAGTCCTTGGAGAAGTTCTTGCGATGCTACATATCGGAGTTCCATGACAACTGGTCCTCCTTGTTGCCCTGGGCAGAATTTGCCTGTAACAACTCCTGTCACTCATCCACGAAAACCTCTCCGTTCTTTTGCAATTATGGTTTCCACCCCAGATCTAACTCTTTGTATTCACTCCAGTCCGTTGGTATTCAGGAGATCCGTTCCACTGCCAGGGATCTCAGAGTTGTCTGGAAGAAAGTACATTCATCTTTAAAACAAGCCTCACTTGTTGCAAAAAAATTTTCGGACCGACACCGTACCCCCTGCTCTCTTAAGGTTGGCCAGAAAGTCTGGCTGTCTACAAAAAATATCAGGCTGAAGCAACCTTGCAAGAAGTTGGGCCCTAAATTCATCGGGCCATTTCCCATCATCAAGCAGGTGAACTCTGTTGCATTTAGGTTAAAAATTCCGGGCTCGTTAAGAATTCCAAACACATTTCATTGTTCTCTGTTAAAACCAGTTCTTTATCCAGCTCAAGCCCAGTCTTCAGGCAAGCCACAGAGGTACAGTGTTCAGAAAATCTTGGATTCCAAAAAAGTGCAAGGACAGGTGCACTTTTTGGTACAGTGGAGGAACCGCGGGTTAGAAGAACGATCTTGGGTTCCGCGGAGACAACTCCATGCTCCCAAACAATTGAAGGAATTCTTCAGGAAATTTCCAAGAAAACCTGGGTGTCGGGGTCCCTTGACCCCTCCTCAAGGGGGGGGTACTGTCACGAGCCGCGGCGGTACTCACAGCCGCCGCAGCTCGCTTCTCATGCGCCCCAGCGTCCCGGCCGTCACCTTGACGACCGGGACGTCATTTCCTCTTCCTGTCCGGCCGTTACCAGGGCAACGGCCAGACGCTAGTACACTAGCGCTGCGTCCCGGCGGTGCTGGTAGCCGGGCGCATGCGCATAGCAGGCAGCCTGTGGGCTGATTAGGCTTATTAACAGGCATTAGCCTGCAACTGTGTAGGTCAGGGGCAAGCCCTGATTGGCCCTGCTGGATACTAGTAAATTAGCCTGCAGGAGTGTGTTCAACTGCTGATTGGTCTGTGTCTGTACTTAAGGCAATGAGGTCTGCTGCCTCATTGCCGGTTATAGCTTCTGTGCTCCAGTCTGCTGACCTGCTTGTTCCAGTTCCTGTATCTACGTTTGACTTCCCGTGTATGACCCTTGGCTTCGTATTGGACTTCGCTTGTGTTTCCTGTGACCCTGATCCTTGGCTTGTTTACCCGTTCTGCTACTTTGCCTGTGACCTCTGACCTCAGCTTGTTCATCATTACTGTTACCTGCTGCCGGCCTTTGACCTCTGCGTGGACCTGACTCTTCTTGCCTGGGTTCTCCCCAGCCGGTACACACTTCACGACCCTCTGTCAGTCTGCAGCCCAGGCTGTCCCCACCATCAGGGGCTCCAGTGAACACCTGACTGGCAGAGTAGACTCCGGGTTGTGTTGTGCCGGCTGGAGGGGTTCCTAACATCTACAAGAATCTCAATGTCTACTGTATTTTAGTATCTCCTAACCCTCCTGTTACAGATTTGAATACTCTAACAAGTGATCCCAGACAAGGCCATGGTGAGCACCACTAACAATGTGACTGAATCCCAATCGCACAAGGTGAAAACACAGTCCTTGAAATTCAATCTTGAACAAAATATGAACATCAAAACTGACCTTCAAACTTTCAGTACCCCTGACTCTGTTCTACAACCTGTCTTCAAGGTCACCCTCACATGGGAAAGTCTTCAGTCAAGAACCCAACTAAAGAGCGAAAAGGTCAATGCATGTGCCCTGGCTTAGGACTACATGAAAACTTGCTTCTTACAGCTATAGTCCATCTTTGTGTTCTTGGTAACAACAATGGCTCACTGTACTAAGCACCTTTGTACAGATACTGGTATAAACTGCTTTATATGGCCGTAAGTCAAATGCCAAGACATATGCCAATAGCCTCATCTTACTATATATTCCAGGGGCAAGCAGACTATAACAGGTCTGCTCCTGTCTCTTAGAGATGCCAAATTCAAAGATCAACGCCTGAAAGTAACAATTAACACTGTATTCTCCACCACATGTTCAATCTTTATCTGCTGTATTCACATGAATATTGATTTAATACCCCAAAATGGCTGCCACCACTGTCTGTAGGTGACGGGTGTATGTTAGTGGAAAACACATCTAGTTCAAAGAAAACATTTTTGCTGAATAATATGCTAAAATTTCATTCCAAGTCATAAATATTAAAAATAGTGTAAGACAATTTTACAAACTTGTATTTTGGCAATAGTTCCCCTTTGAAAGCACATCAACCGGCGACAATTACTGCTCTCTGCTTCGGTCTCTTTGTAGATACAACCGAGTGCCATGGCAGTTCTGTCACGCAGTCACAAGATGGAATCACTACTAAATAACACACAATCGAGATCAAAGAGTTGTACTAAGCTAATGATATTAGCAATTAACTGAGGTAATGACAGAAATAAGTCGCACTAGAGAATGATTCAGAATGTTGAGCTATGTGACAGGGCTTCAGTTCCCCTATCCCACAGGTCTGCTTAATTCAGTGGTTTGACGAGATTAGCAACATCTAAAGGAGCCAGTGTCACAGGGAGGTTGCTGACTGAAGATAATATGAAGGGCTAATTCTGCGTAGCACGAGGTGTACAGGTGCGCAGATAATGAACATGCTGCACTTATTTTTAACAATATATTACAACTGAACTAGCAGTTTTTTTGTTATAATCAGGGTACGCTATATAACAATCCAGTATTGTCCAGCAAATATTTAAATTGTATGGTAGAAGAATTCCAGCTGTAAAATCAGTAGAACAGACAAGAATTAGAATCTATGCCTCTGCAGAAGGACAGAAGGCCTATAAAACTGACATGCAGGGCGTAAATCCCCATACAACCTTGCAGTTAGCTCATTTTGATACTAATGCTACCTTTTTGTAAAATACATTTAAATATATCTTACTACTCCTGACATGATGCAAGAAGCTAATTTGTAAGTCTTAGCTATTCTCCCTGGGATTCCCTCCTGATTGGCCAGTTCCTATCTTAAATTAAATTGTACCAAGCATATTATCTGTCTACGTAAATCTGGATGAATATACAGTTTTTATGGTTGATGAAACGTTCATATCCCCAGTTGATTCTGAATTATATTTAGTTGTACAATTGGGCTACTTACTTTTTTCTAATCATGTTAACTGCTTAGCTAAAGCCTGTCTTTTTTTTGGAAAATAGCCAAAATACTCTTTCAATTCTCAAACTGAAACTGAGACTATCTTGTCCTAAATGTGTCCCTCATGGACTACTGCAGATTTCAGCTAATTGGCATTCCTGCCTACCGGTCTACTTTCTGGTACATTCTAAACCCAGCTGCAAGAAAGGTTTCCTTGTTTTAAAAAAAATAAAAAAAATTGATCTTGAAACTTAGCCGTTCATAGAAGCATTATCCTCTGTATAATGTATGAGGTTCTTTTATTTTCCTCCCCTCGTATATTTTTTCCCCTTCTTCCCCAAGGCTCCAACACAACACAAGAGGAGAGATACAACACCAGTGCAGCGAATGCTATCCTAAGTGATAAAAATTACTTATCGCTTTGGAGGCCACCATGCTGTTCTACTGAGTGTGTTCGGAACTGGAAGCCTGGTGTGAGCTTCCAGGGGGCAGCATGGTGGCTTAGTGGTTAGCACTTCTGCCTCACAGCACTGGGGTGATGAGTTCAATGGGGTCATGACTGTGTGCGTATGTTAGGGAATTTAGACTGTAAGCTCCAATGGGGCAGGGACTGATGTGAATGAGTTCTCTGTACAGCGCTGCAGAATTAGTGGCGCTATATAACTAAATGGTGATGATGATGATACATTAAATTAAAACGTTTATGCGTAAAAATATAGTGGTAGATTCATGCTGTGTGCTCAATATATAGTGGAACTGAAAGCCCCGATTACGCTTCCAGTCCTATTATTATTATTATTATTATTATTATTATTATTAATAATAAAATAAACCAAATTACATATTTTTCTAAAAATATAAAATATAGCTGTAGAAAAATGTTACTGCTTCTCCCTATTTATTTTTAATAAATATTATTTTCTGAGGGGTGGGGGCAACAGCCCTATATATTTTAAGCACACCCCTACTGAAAAAAACACCAAATTATTTGCCAGTTAATTTTTTTTCAGTCCTGTCCTTCATCCCGAGATACTTGATTAATAGACTCCCCTTTGCAAATGCAGGGCTATTGCCAGAGATAATGAGGTTATAACCAGCGGTAACCACCTTAATATATATGGTGGAGTGAAAAATCCTTTCGCTGGCAAAAACATGCAGTTTCGCCAGCAACTGGACTTTTCTCCGTTTGATAAATTGTCCCCTAATTGTGACAAATCATTTTAATAGAGAGGTATAGAATTTTTCTGCTCAGCTCTGTTTAGGAGCAATGGATGATTTTCTATATGGGACAGTTAAGAAAGAAGGGTGTGTCCACAAAATAAGCCCCAGACTTCTCCTCCACTTTAAGCCGTCTCCTTCCCAAACCACACAGCTCTACTGATTCTCAGTCCCAAACCTCTGCAGTTTTACCTTTTTTACTCTTGATCAGGAAGACAAAGCTGATATCGTACAGCTTTTTAAATATGAAACATATATTGAGCCAATGGTTACTCTATGTGTTACTACTAAATGGATAAGCATATTTTATTATAATGATAGATATAAATGAATTTGCTTTGGATTAGAGATTCCTGTGGTGGGGCAAGGGAATATGGGCGCACTGAGTACGGATAGGGATTGGAGGCGGATAGGGTTTATGTAGTAGGCAATAGACAAGTTTAATGAATTCAGCAATCGAATAAATGAATTGAACTTTTTTCATTTGATGCAATTTTTCTAATATACATGGAAGTCTCACATCACCAAGACCAATGCTAAGTGTTGTATGGAGTGGTGTAAAGCACACCGACACTGGACTGTGAAGCAGTGGAAACATGTTCTGTGGAGTGACGAATCACGCTTCTCTGTTTGGCAGTCAGGTGGATGAGTCTGGGTTTGGCAGATGCCGGGAGAACGTTACCTGCCTGACTGCATTATGCCAACTGTGAAGTTTGGTGGAGGAGGGATAATGGTATGGGGCTGTTTTTCAGGGTTTTGGCTAGGCCCCTTATCTTCAGTGAAGAGCAATCTTAAAGCTTCAGCATACCAAGTCATTTTGGACAATGCTATGCTTTAAGCTTTGTGGCAACAGTTTGGGGAAGGCCATTTTCTATTCCAACATGACTGTGCCCCACTGCAAAAAAGCAAGGACTTCAAAGACATGGTTTGATGAGTTTGGTGTGGAAAAACTTGACTGGCCCTCACAGAGCCCTGACCTCAACCCCATCGAACACCTTTGGGATGAACTGGAGCGGAGATTGCGAGCCAGGAATGAATGTGCACAAAATCCCACAGAAACACTCCAACATCTTGTGGAAAGCCGTCCAAGAAGAGTAGAAGCTGTTATGACTGCAAAAGGGGACCAACTCCATATTAAAGTATATGTATATGAATACAATGTCCTTGCAGTCCCAGTTGGTATATTGGTCAAGCGTCCGAATACTTTTGTCCATGCAGTGTATATAAGTTTTAGGCAGGGGCAGAAAAGTACATTCCTGTGCCCTATAGCAATTAGTAAGTAGGGGCCCGTGTTAGATTCCTGGGTCTCTAGCTCTGCTCTGAAAGAGAACTTAGCTCTGCTCTTCTCAGAGTATTTAGGGGGGCCTGGAAGGCTACAGCGGCATCGCCTGACTCCTACCCAAGTTTTGCTATGGACCCGGCAATGTACTGTTCTGCGGAGTGCTATGGGGGCCTCAGGTTGAGGAAGGGTCTGCATGGGGCTTTCGGGCCCTAAAGCGGTTGCACCCCTTGCACCCATGGTAGTTCTGCCACTAGTTTCAGGGTTTTGTGAGAGTTATGCTAAAGGTGTGAACCTCTGGTCATGAATGTATTTATTAGCTCTGGTACCTAGGTATGTTTGCGGTTCTTACTACTGGTCCTTACTACTGGTCCTGATACATAATTATCATTACTCTACATAGTACTGGGCCTGCATTTATTCTGGTCCCTAGTGATGTGTGTTGTGTGGACTATTGGTCCTGCATTTATATATATACAGCCTGGTACCTACTTATGGTTACTGTGTGGATCCACTTGTATTCATACGCCATCTCTCCTCCTGTTTCCACCACTTCTAACTCTGCTCTCCAGCTACTTAGCCCTCCTCCTCGAGGGTCCTCCACCCCACGTCCACTCTCGCTCCCTCCTCCCCCCTGGGGGTCTCCCTGTCTTCCGCGCCCTACTTCTTGGGCCCCATCGTTTGCGGATCCTCCCTCCCCCTTCCCCACCCTCTCTAGCTGTGCATTGAGCTTATTGAGTTACTGTGCTTACTGTTTACTGTACTGTGCTGTCTCCCATTGTATTGTAATTTGTTTGTCCCTGTACGGCGCTACGGACACCTTGTGGCGCCTTATAAATAAAAATGAATAATAATAATAATAATAATAATACGCCTTGATATCTATTTATAATGCGGTTCAAATGTCTGGTACCTAGCTGACAATGGTGTGGACTACAGGTCGTACATATACAGTATTCGTCAACTGTCTTATGTTTATAATGTGGACTTCCAGCCCTGCATGCATCCATGTTGTGCTTTTAGTTTGACTTAATCCTCCCTGAATTCATGTTTTTTTTATGTTTTTAGTGTGGCCAACTGGTCCTGCATGCATTTTTAATTTGTGTTACGTTTATAGTCCTATGTGCCTTTATAATGCCTGGGTACTAGCTATGTTTATGGAATGGTACTCCATATTTTCATAGGACCTGGTACCTAATTACTGTTATAGTGTATTTATCATTCCTGTTACCTGTCTATGCTTTTGGTGTAGACAGGTTGTTCTGCATTTATTCATAAGCTTAAATACATGGCTTTGCTTAAGGTGTTGACTACTTGTTTTGTATTTATTCAAAAGGCCTGGTACCAAGCTAATTTTTTCAAGTTTGAATACTGATTTTCAGCATTGGTAGTGAAACCGTATTGATTTTTTTTGCCTTATCTTTCTTATGTTTATTTAATCTTATCTTATTATATATTATATTTTAAAAAGTACTGCATTTTTAGTGTGTTTTACATCCATTGTAATGTTTTTTTTACTGCCTATTATTATTATTGTAATTATTATGTATAAAAATATTAAAATGGATTAAAGGGGCATATCATGCATTCTTAGATCCACCGACACAGAATGTTAAAAAAACCTGTCAGAAAATGCAACAAGATAAGATTTTAAAAATGGACAAAACACTGAATAAAAAAACATCACAAGAATATAGTACTGTCCATTGTTATTGCTTTCATCATACTGTAACATTATCTTATTTTGGTTCTTTATTTAAAAACGAAAAGGATGAAAGAGCCAGGAAAACTTGCACCTGTAGACTGGATCTTATTTAGTTTTCGTTTTTCTTTTTATTAAAATAAAATTCAAAGTGAGTAAGGCAGTATGTGGAGACATTTATGGATTAAAAGGTTGCAGGTGTAACAATTAAAGCAGAATTAAAAAAGTTGCACATAAAAGATAAGTACTGGAACGTATTAAGGGTGAGTGAACCTCTTTTATATATATGACTGCTCTTTATAATTTTCCAAGATTAAGTATTATAGGCTAGACTTTAGTTCAGCAATAAATCACGCAATGCATCAAGTTGCGCATTGTGATAAGGGACAACATTGGCATCTAGTATACGTTGCTTCTGACTGATGGCGGTTAATTAATTTGCTAAAATGTGTAATTAGGAGGTATGTGACAAACCTAAGTTGAATATTAATGTTTTATTTCTCAGTAATGGTCTTATTCCCTCTCATCAACATTGATTATAAAATCCCGCAGATGCATCTATGAATAACGGCATTCAGTGCCTCGAGATAGATATAAATCATCCTGTGAGGAACTTGAACCATGAAATGATTCTGTTAACATGTCATCTGGCCACAATATATTTTAAAATCTCTGAAGAAGGTTCTGAATAGTGAAGGAAAGGTGTCTAACAAAGTTGGCAGAGTGGGAATTGATACTTTAAACCTCCTCCAGATGGTGATTTATAGAACATTTATTTTAATATTAAAAAAAACGTGACACACAAACACAAAAACGAAACAACAATAAAAGGTAAACAACTGAAAAAAACTACATTGCCTTGGCCGCAACTGGGAAAGTCCATTTAAAAGTAAAATTGCCTCATAAATTCTTCAAACCCCATTATCAAATGAAAAGTATTATATCATGTAGATATAATCTTGTCAGCTAACACCACAATGACATTTTGAAAAGACGATTAATGGCAGTAGATGAAAATGTGGCAAAAATCCAGGATAAAAGTTTGTGTGAAATATGGGTACGATATAATGAAATGGTTTTATTTGCCGCCCCCCCACGCACACACACACTTCTGAGATGTTATTCATTTAACCCTTGTCTGTGTTTGTTATAACTAGTAGATTATAAAGCTGTGTTTGTGTGTCTTTGATTCACCCTCGTAGACTCTGCCTTCTCTCCTTTTTTCGATCTCTGTAGGACGCTGAGTAGTTTATGTAAAATCTGTGCATGCCCTCAGGCTCATAATTTTCTCGAAATTATTATAGCAGACCCTTGGGGAAGATTTCTGTGCTATTTCAGTCAAGGAGTGCTTCACAACACAGCAATACCTGCACCGACTCGGTACATGCAAGAAACTGGATATCATTAACTGGTGGTCTGGATGTATTAAATGTGGGTGCGTGCCTATTTTTTTTGAAACAACCATAAGGTAAACTAACATAGATATTCAGTACAATAAAGACATGTTATAATCATTCTTATTATTAATTAATTAACGTATTTGTTCATTTATAAACTGAAAGATGTTTTCGTTAACCCTGTAAAACTGGGGATAATTTCAGCTAGTAGCATACGGATTAAAAACTGTGAGTACAAATGTGTGTAATATATATATATATATATATTTATCAAGCCTTAAACCATTTGGCATACAGTTGGCATAATGCAGTCAGGCAGGTAACGTTCTCCCGGCATCCGCCAAACCCAGACTCGCCCATCTGACTGCCAGAAAAGCGAGATTTCATCACTCCACAGAATACGTTTCCACTGCTCCACAGTCCAGTGTCTGTGTGCTTTACACCACTCCATCTGATGCTTGGCAGTGGTCTTGGTGATGTGAGGTTTACATGCAGCTGCTCGGCCATGGAAACCCATTCCATTAAGCTCCCGCCACACAGTTTTTGTGCTTACATTAATGCCAGTGGAAGTTCAGAACTCTTCAGCTATGGAATCAGTAGAGCGTTAGCGACTTTTATCGCACCATGCGCCTTAGCAGTCGTTGACCCCGCTCTGTGATTTTACATGGTCTTCCGCTTCGTGGCCGAGTTGCTGTTGTTCCTAAACGCTTCCACTATCTAATAATATCACTTACAGTTGACCGTGGAATATCCAGCAGGGATGAAATTTCACGAACCATCATATTAGAAAGGCGGCATCCTATCACAGTCACTGAGCTCTTCAGAATGACCCATTTTGTATCACAAATATTTGCAAATGGAGACTAGGTGCTTGATTTTATACTCCTCTAGCAATGGGTCTAATTGAAACACCTCAACTCAATAATTAACAGGTGTGGCCAAATACATTTTCGCCCATAGTGTGTGAGTGTGTATATATATATATATATATATATATATATATATATATATATATATATTTATATTTTTTATCTTTGTCGATATTATTACTAACTCTAAAGACCTATTATTTTAGCTGTAATGGTCCCTTAACCACCAGTAGATGGATTTAAGCCCCTGCCAAATCCATCTACTAAAAGCTATATCCTCACGGATATCATAGTTCTCTCCAGATACTGCTGGTTTTCTATCAGTCGAGGCAACATGGTAATATCAGCACTTTTACTGTAAACCGGTCCTCTGAAGCACACGGTCATTTAGCAGCAGCGGACAAACTTTACCTCCCACTGGAGCAGAGATGCTGCTCATTTCACTTATAGTTATTGATGGCCCAGTAAAAATGCAGAAAAAGAAAATGTCTTGTATAGGAGGACTGAACACCACTGCTTCATGCCTGGGGTGATGTCTAAACCCCTTGTATATAACTTCATGTACCTGTTATAGATTTCTTAAAAACAAATTCAGTTTATTAAACAGACACAACATAACACATTAAGATATCAGCATTTAACAGCAGATGAGAAGCTGCTGTTTTCTTCCTCTGTCTGACAGTTACATGAGCACTGAGGGAGCGTTTACATTTTTATAATGATTTATTAATAAAGTTATTTCATTAAATTCCCAATACAATGCTGTTACAAGTTTAGGCTTAATTAGCATAAATAGAGTTTTGAAACTGTGTATCGTTATACTGAGCGACAATGTAGTTTTATTAATCATGATTGAATGCTGGGATTGTTGGTAGTTTAAATGACTCCAGGGATATCACCACTGCACTCCAAACCTGGAACAGAATGTTCATTTTACAATATATGAAAGCCACAGTGCAGGTAGATTACAATGGGTAAAACATAGCTCACGTTGTCTTATGTCAATCTAGGGAGCTGATGTAGAATAGAAAAGAGGGTGTGTAAAGCTTGAGGACACTCAGGTAGTGTTGTACAGTACAGGGGGGGTAACGAACCGAGAATGAATGTTCACAATTGTGGTGAACCTTGTAAGAGGCAGACAAAAATCAATAAATATATTAAATAATAATTGCGATCTCACAGTACAATGCCTAAAATTTGCTCAGCCAGCATTCAAAGTCAAAAAAATGCCTCAATACAATACATTAAACTAAAAACAGTTTCTTATCCATAAACATTAAAATAAAAAAGGAACCACTCCTGAATAAGTCTGAAAACTTTATAATAAACACTGAATACTAAATGGACATACAGAAATAAATCTGCATATTCAAGTCCCACATATATCACTCTCGAGGTAAATGTGACAAAATGCACATCACATATTTCTCCTGAATGAAGTTGTTTTAGGATGATTAGGGAGTAAAGCATCTATCTCCCATCAAATGTTCAGAAATATAGAAGTCCATATGGAAAAACTTCATAATGATATAAACATCCAATTATTCACAGGTTTGATATAGCTCTATATATATAGTATCATATATATATATATATATATATATATATATATTTATATATATATTTATATATAGTCTCTAAACGGATGACAAGTTTGCGAAAGTAAATATTAACTTTGACGAAACGCGTTGTTTTAGACACTGAACGTTTGATCTCCAGAGCTGTTCACTTCCTATCTCAGTCACAAGTATCATGATATCTGGACTGACTAAGAACGGGACTGCTCGTATTCCAGATGACCTGGCCACTTTTCAGTATATTTTTATCTAAAGGCATCATGCATTCTTGCCAATTTGTCATCCGCTAAGAGACAATAGAGATATATCAAAACTGTGAATAATCACAAGTCTATACCATTATTAATTTGTTTCCACACGGGTTTCTATAAGTATGAAAGTCATGGTCTCTATAGCTAGACAAATAAATAAGTTAAACTGTTTAAAATATTAAAAATAAGTGATATTTTGCAGCACTTATAACAAATGCTCCAACAGGTTATAATCAATATGAAGACAGACAGCATCCAGCTGACTCTTACTGTGATACAGTATAACAGAGTAAACAACCTGTGCAAGGACTACTGTAACCAATTAAACATATAAACCTATAGACACAGACAGGGCTGTTCCCACCATAGAGCGGGGAGAGAAGCTGATCTCTAGTGGTAGTATGTTCGGGGAGGCAGCAGAGACAGAGTTGACACAGTGCCTTCCGGCCACCAGGCTGCTTCCCCTCTATCTATAGTCCTGCACTTCTGTGCTCAGTCACTACAGGGGGAAGTGCATGGTGACACATAGATAAATTATTGTGAGCTTCCTCCAGCATTGTCTGTATGGGGAGCATGCTGATGGCTGACAGGCAGGTGCATAACTCTAGGCATACCATGGGACATGCAACTCAGGACCCATAGAATATTTGTCCTGACAGTTGTAGTTAGAATTGACAGGAATAAGGGTTTGGACTGAACTGTTATTTCAAACCTCTGTCTGCAAATATTTAGCTAGGAATACTGGACTGGCATATGAAATAAAAGGAGCTTATTAGTAACTAAAACATATCATAGGTAGGGCTGATGGAAAATGACAGTAACCACAAAAACTTCACCACATATTCCTACCCACTGCAGTATTCATCCCACACCAATCTAGCACAACTGGTGGCTCTGTCCCATTGAATCTTCTTTCTGAACTAAGCCTAATATATCCCTGCAGTTTAGATACTTCTCTTAAATACACAATAACTTCAATAGGTCAAATAATAAGTATACCTATTTAGAATTGTACTCTGTATACCCATTTCCATACTGTGCATGTGCACTAAACATGTAGAATTTTATATATCATAGATTTTCCTCCCATTACACCTGGTACACTTCAGCGGTCAATTGGGTGGCATTTTAACCTTCAAAAGAGCCGCTCATTACCTTTAAGTGGAGGTAAGTAATAAATTAAAACAATACAATTAGTCAAAGAAGGAGACCATTTATTATCGGTAATAATATATCAGCAGGTAATT
Source organism: Mixophyes fleayi (assembly GCF_038048845.1). Classification (NCBI taxonomy): domain Eukaryota; kingdom Metazoa; phylum Chordata; class Amphibia; order Anura; family Limnodynastidae; genus Mixophyes; species Mixophyes fleayi. The sequence goes on from NC_134408.1 coordinate 126,226,651, forward strand.
GGGGGTTGCAGTTAAAGGCACAAACAGCTTTGTGCCCATAACTTCCCTACGCCTTGAGAGGTAGAAAAGGGGCAGTCAGGGACCGGCAAGTGTAAGATTGGTGCATAAAGGGCATATTCACGCAAGTGCGATACAGACTTGTACACCTTGCTCTACAGCAAATATCAGGCTGCATAAGTGCCAAATACCTGACACACGAATAATGCTTTGCTCTGGGAATATAAAGAGGTGGCCCGCTAGGTACTAACTTGATCGGCAGCGTCAGGATGCTGGCAAGTATTCTTCTGTTTCAGAATCCCTCAGCGCTGGTGACAGCCAATCAATGGCCATGACGGTAAGCCAAACAGGGCTCACCTCTGGCCATTTGAAAGTTTGGTGCTGCGGCAAGCCAATCAGTGCTCATCGCATCACCATTCAGTGTCCAGCATGAAGCCAGTCCAATGTCGGAGAGAGACCTGTGAGGAGCTCGAGCTCCAGAGAAGAGTCGGCGATGTGATCAAGAAAGAAGCTAGTGGGATCAAGCTGGAAGAGAAGAGGAGATACGGCAAGTTGAGGAAAAAAGAAGACAGGGGGGAGGTAAGCAAGAAGAATCACCGTGGAAGATTGAAGATGGCTACAAAGAGAGGAGAGCTGGAGAACGACGGGCTCAAGAAATAACACTGCTGGAGACCATCCAGAGAAGAAGCAGCAGAGGGATGGCAAAGAGCTGTCATGGTTCCCCCACTGCTGCCACAAAAACAGCTGCCAGAGTAAGGTAAGGCCCTTGGGCTGTCCTCTTCCAGACCCATGCCTGCACTCTCTGTTCTAAACACATTGGGCACAAGGCCTGTGGCACAAAATCGGGCACTAGGCCTGTGCTGCATTAGTGGGCATAAGCCCCAGGGTGTTTAGGTATTGTAGGGTGATGTATTCCCTCCTTGGGGTGCATTAAGAGTAATTCCAGGATTAGAATGTGGGCACATTACATTCAGGATTAGCCTGTGGCCAAGTAATAATTTCAGGATTAGCCTGAGGGCACATTTAATACAGAAATGGCCTGTGACGCAAAGGAAATCAGGCACTAGACCTGTGGAGACCAGCTTGGCCCTAGGCCTGCCACAGTTTGCAGGGAGCCCTGTCATTGTTAGACATTGCCGGATCTGACCCCATGTGTACATGTTTTTAGTGTGCCCTTGCCCTCATGAGTCAGGCCCCTATTAAAGCTACACTTTTAAGGTGATTTTAATTTATTGGATCCAGAAGTCAGGTCCCCACTGAAGGAAGGCTTTTGGCATCTGTTATTGCACCTGTTGTCTTATCTTGTGCATTAGTGTTTTGGAACTGTGGGGATGTTAGTCAGGGTAGACCAGACCAAATTGAGGTGTCGGCAATAGGAGTAGAATGCAGGGATCTACTTCTATCCTTTGCCTGGGACAAACCCTTCATCCACTCCAGTAATTGCTGTGGCTTCTCCCCTGGACAAAAGTTTTGTGTGGGGAGCGAATCTGAGGAACCAGTATGAATGGTAGGTGAACCGATCGTGAAGAAGGTAAGGACTTTGTGTGCGTCTTTCCTTTCCTGCAGGCGCTATATGAACAGGGCCATGTGCATTAACAGAATCTTACTTGTGGACTGAGATTAACTAACTTCTTTATGACATCTCTGGTTTCTTTGCATTCAAGCCTCTTCTGGTTATCCTTCTGAGCGATAAATAGCACAAATCATGTTAATGCCTTTATCCCCATTTGATTGGTTGGGAGGTTGCACATTATTACCTAATAGACGGCCTTTCACTTCCTCTTTTGTCAGGTAAAAGCACAGAGCGTCTACTAGATGACCAAAGAGCAGACAATATCTGTAGCTGACAATTTGGTTCTGTTTGGATATGTAAAGTGTCTGTTGTACTTTCTCAGGGACCTCAAAATCTTTTGATTGGTTTGATAGTTGTAGGATTACTGCTGCTGGCCAGATACATTTAAGTCTATCATGTCCATGGTGTCTAAGAGGACTATCATGAAATGAATCATAACTTAATAATAATGTAATAACATTACAATTATATTTCCCTCTTCAACAAGCAATACCTTACAGCCAGTTGAATAAGTATACCTAGTGATAATCGCATTTAATATACAGAATAATTCCTCATTTACAGTTGGATGTACACCCATTTTTTTTGAAGAAGACACGCATTTCTGTACAGCGCATGTGCATCAAAAACGCATCTGTATGTATAGTTTTACATATCGCAGGTTGGCGTCCCCTTACTCTTTGAGAGGTGGAACAGGGGCAGACAGAGACCGTTAAGGTCCTATTCATATAAGTGAGACACAATTAGATGCAGAAACCTCTCCAGATACGTCCCTTAGGAGGTGTATCTCTAGCGGGTACTGGAGGTCTTCTGCAAAGATACACAATGATAATAATCAGCACTCTCTAGTCGCTCCTGTTCAGATGCTTGTCATTGCTTTCTGTTCACGTTACTTATTTGTCATTTCCATTTGGCCTACTGCAGGAAAGAAGATTCCCAATGGATTTTTAAAGGAGTAAACAATGAATGTGGAGGTGTTTGTAGTTAATTACATTTTATATGGAAAATGCAACTTGCGCATTTATTAATAACTGTCAAGACACTATTCTCTTGTGTATACAACATTTGATTATTATAATGTGTACAAATAGATGATGCACCTAGAATTGACTAGGCACTATTCCCTTATTTTTTTATGGCATCTGCAAAACCTGAGGGTCGATGCAAATATAATTTAAAAAAATAATTTGAGTGGACATCTCTTCTTTTAGTATGCAGAACAGAACTAGTGTATTGTTAAGACAGTAGGGTACACAGATACACTTACAGTATCTTTGTTTGTTAAGCTCTGTCTCTGGGTGGCGGACATCGTCATCATCATTTATTTATATAGCACCAACATATTCCGTAGCGCTTTACAATTGGGGACAAACACAATAAACTAATAAACAAACTGGGTAAAACAGCTAAAGAGGTGAGAGGGCCCTGCTCGCAAGCTTACAATCTAAGGGGCAATGGGAGTTTGATATATTAGGTTAAGTCTACATTTTGCATTTCGGTCCAGCCAGACTGCAAAGGTAAAAGTGACTCATAAGCTAAATGATCCTGTCACACAACAATGTTGGTCAGGGGGTAGTTGTCTTGTGTGAAAATGTGTAGCGGATGGTAATAGGGTAATGTAGTGAGGCTAAGAGGGTGGTTGGGGAATATTATAAGCTTGTCTGAAGAGGTGGGTTTTCAGAGAACGCTTGAAAGTTTGTAGACCAGAGGAGAGTCTTATTGTGCAAGGGAGAGAATTCCATAGAGTGGGTGCAGCCCAAAAAAAGTCCTGTAACCGGGAATGGGAGGATGTAATGAGGGTGGATGAGAGACGCAGATCTTGTGCAGAACAGAATTGCCGAGTTGAGAGATATTTTGAGACAAGAGAGCCTTGTAGGTTAGTAAAATTATTTTATATTGGAGCATGTCTGTTCTCCTCCCACTTTCGTGATATCTCCTCAATATGAATTAGAATTCCAATGAGCGAATAGCATTTCACTCTGTAGGATTCAAATTCACTGATTGACAATATTGTGGAGGGTTGTCGATATGAAGATGTTGCATCACCTAAATGGGGCTGTGGCTGGACAAATCATGGGCATTGCAAATTTTTTGCCCAAATTTATTTTCTTGGAAGTTGTGAAGTATTATGCTGGTTTATGTAGTTTTGTTGTAAGAAGAGTAGCAATGAATGAATAATGGCATAATGAATTTTACACACAGCTGGGTGATAGCTTAGCTTATTATTTAATGCCTTCAGTAACTTAATTTTAAACAGCACAATCATCAAATGAGTGTATTTATGTAATATTTATGTTTAAATATAACTTTGGGAAGTTACTTATTTTGTGTAAGTAACATTTTGCACATAAACCCATAATCCTGTATTGACTGCTTTATTCTTTATATCAATGTCCCTCATTGTGGAGCTGAAGCTTCATGGATTAGGGGTCCACAATGACATAAACTATGAGGAAACATAATGTTGCTTCTTCCCATGGAGGAGCTGGCTGAAACTTGGTGGACCAGAGAGTTTCTTCCTGGTACACTTGTGGGTTCCCTATTGTGCACTGATATGAAAACAAGGTTTCAAGTCATGGGATGAGTTTTAAAGGAACTTCAGTGGCTGGAGAGAGCACATTTGAGAGGCATTCCTGGTTAGAAGGGGCCACCTAGCCTACTTCTTCCAACAGAAGGACATTATTATTATTATTATTTTTAATATTTTTTATTTGTAAGGCGCCACAAAGTCTCTGCAGCACCGTACAAGAACAAACAATAGGACAGTACAATAAACAAGCAGCACAATAGCTCAGGAAGTTTAGAGCACAGCTAAGGAAACGGTGACTATGAGGGTAAGTCAGCACAGCAGGAAACCTGGTGCACCAGGAGTGTGGGCACAGCAACAGGTTAAGAGCTTTAGAAAAGGAGCAGTGAAAAGCAGGAACGGCGTCCTGTCATGAGGCTAAAGAAGGAGGTGGGAAGAGTAGCTGTAGAGCAGAGTAAAAGTGGTGGAAACAGGGGGAGAGAGAGGACCCTGTTCAGAGGAGCTAACAATCTAAGGGGAAAGGCGGACAAACTGAAGACATAGGGAAAGTGAAATGGGGACAGGGTCGAACGGAGCGAGAAGGAGGAAGGGGAGAGAGGGAGAGGTAGTCGACAGGCTGGTAGTTAGGCAGACGACTGAAAGGCTTAAAAGAAAAGTTGGGTTTTAATGCTCGTTTGAAACTGCTTAGATTGGGGAAGGTCCTGATAGCACGAGGGAGATCATTCCAATGCAGGGGGGCAGCACGGAAGACATGATTTCACCATGCCATTGTTAGTAGCGGAGATTCAGCCTTGGTCTACTCAATAGGGTCATTTTTACTCTTTCATACAGGAAAGCTCAATTCTGCCCCCTCCCCCCCCCCTCCGCGCCCACACACACACTTTTAATTTATTTAAGACGTGACTGAGCCATGAGAGAGAGAACAGTATTTTAAAAGTAAAAAGGTAGTGCTGTCGTATAGTAGGGAGCATTTTAACACATCATAGGTAAACACAAAGCAATTTTACAGGGGAAATTCTCAAAAGTGTAATGTGGAGTGGTGCCCTATTGTGGGCGGACAAATAGGCGCAACACATCTCTGGAACTTTTAAAACTTAGCTAAATAAACTTTAATTAACCATAATGGTATCATTTCCCTATTGGAAAAATTGAAGGATCATATAAACACAATAGTTTATTTTGACAATTAAAAATAATGGATTTCAAAAGAAGTAATGTCTTAAATGAAGATATCGGGCAGGTAACAGGGATAGAGAGAGGGGGCCTGATTCATTAAGGATCTTAACTCAAGAAACTTCTTATTTCAGTCTCCTGGACAAAACCATGTTACAATGCAAGGGGTGCAAATTAGTATTCTGTTTTGCACATAAGTTAAATACTGACTGTTTTTTCATGTAGCACACAAATATCAACTTTAAATTTCAGTGTGCAAATAAGCTATCAAGTATTTGTGTGCTACATGAAAAAACAGTCAGTATTTAACTTATGTGCAAAACAGAATACTAATTTGCACCCCTTGCATTGTAACATGGTTTTGTCCAGGAGCCTGAAATAAGAAGTTTCTTAACTTAAGATCCTCAATGAATCAGGCCCAGGGGTTTTTTTTCTTTTAAAGGTGATGTACCACTTCTCTTATTTTTGGCTGCAAAGGGGTCACAGGAAAGTTCTCCATGAATTTGACGGGCGTCTTGTATTCCTCATCTCTACCAAGAAGTCAACACTTACATTACACATTTAGAAAGAAAAAACATTCCCTAGTACTGTGGTATAATGCAAATGACACAACTTATTTCCTTGGCAGCCTGTCATTGTAAATGTTGCGCTGCTTCGTACCAATCAATATGAAACAATTTAGGATGTGGAAGATAAAAGAATTGTACCATTATGTATTTATTCATATCTTTCAATCTTCCTATTAATCTTTTTATTCTATATTGCTGTGTCTCTCTGAACACCTTCATCCATTCATCTGATAAAATATATGGCTTTTAGCTTTGAGATGCGGAACCTCCCTCTTGCTGCTGTAATTGCTGTGACCCGTTCTGCGTGCATACAGAGGCAACAAGATGCGTTGCTGCTTGTGTCTGATTCATTATTTCACGCCGCTGGGTTACTGAAGTCCGGGCTGGATATAAGTAGATAACATTATGACGCACAAACTCATCTGCATATAAATTGAGCTAATCAGTAATGCAAATTGCAATCATGGGAAGATGTGAAAGGGAATCATAATTGTATGACTGTGACAAGGGCTTAGTTCAAACATTTCCATTGTTCCTTTCTCAGCGACTGAAATTATTTGCATCAGTGATTTAGATAAGGAAGTATACAGATTTTATTCCAAACTAAACTAAATTGGGTCTCTACACTACAATTCCCGCTCCCTGTCCACATTTCCTAACTATTGAACAAATTTTTACCTGATTAATTCATCTATTGATTACTGAAATGTGAGCTTTGGTGAAATCTAAAATAGCTTATTTCTCAAGTCGAAATGTGTGACAATCAATAGAAAACAAGGTGATAATGATTGAATAATAGCTTAAACAGAAAAAAAACCCATTAAAAACAGCAGTACGTTTAAAATGGCATCACATGCAGAGAGAAAGCTACACTCAGGTCCAACCAAGAGAAACACCTTTCTTGTAGAAGCCTAAAACACAATGGTTTATATTGTGTGCTCCATGGCTCACGCACAACTACCATTGTCAGCCTAAGCCCCAGCAGGGGATTATGGGTAATGGCATACTAATAAGCACAACAAACATGTCAGTTTATTAGCCCTTATCTGTTTTGTAGCTATTTTTCTTTTTTCTTTTTTTAATGCATAGTTTAATTTGCTAAATGTCACTGAATATACAGTGAATCAAGACAGCCATCTAGTGTTGTACCTGGGAATCTTGAAAAGAGCTTTGACTGGATGCATAGAGGACAAAGGTGGGTCTCCGTCAGCCAGTTCGATGGCTGTAATCCCCAGAGACCAGACATCACAGCGCACATCATAGGAGTAATCATACTGCTGTTCACAAGCTATGACCTGAGAGATCAGAAGAGAGAGCGTTGCAGACATTTGGTAGAAAGGTGCTTATTTATCAAGTCTATAGACCACATAGTAAATCATATTTAATGCTGCCGTTTAATAGCATTTCTGTATTTTACATGATAAACCACAAGTTTTTTTTTATATAAATGAGAAATGACTTGTGTATTAAAATTAGCAGATCTTTGTTTTTCTTGTTTTTTTCCCGAAAATGCAAAGTTTGCAAACTTAAAAATGATAATTGGCAATAATAAATATAATATACATAGATACATATGCCATAATAAATAAAGTGCAGTGCTGTGGAATTTTGCCATTTAGGGGCATATTCAATTGTTGGATTTCCCCGCGGCGTTAAAAGTATTTACCGTATACTAAACCGGATTCAGGGAGCTGCGAGCTGAAATCCAGCGTGAAAGGTACAATAATAACGGTATTTACGTGCACTATTACCGTAATGACGGTAATAGTGCGCACGTTGCGTTACTTTTACATGTAACGCTAACAATTGAATATGCCCCTTAGAGTGGAAATTGAACAACTGTATTTCTATCATGCCAACATATCCAGGAGCACTGTACAATCAGGGAAATACAAATTGTACATACACTGATTAAAAAATGCAATAACAAACAATGAAGCAAAAGGTGAAATGAATCATAGATAAACCATATGAGAAAAGCAGAAAAAAAGATTCACTAGTTGATTTATTAATATATATAAATATAAAATTTTCAATCCAGTCATACAGTCCAATCGGATCTGAAACAATTTGGACACACATGAGAAAATCCAACTTGCAGAAATCTGGTCATTCAGTTACTCTGCCCAATCATCAGATCGCTATTGATATTGCATCCTGCTGGATCAAGTATAACCCGATCAGATGGTGCTGGTTTGGGACAGGGCCACTCACCATGTTGGCCAATCTGGGCAAAAACACCAGTTTGGTTTACCATTTGCACACGTGTAGCCAACATTGTTAGAACTGGACTGATAAATGCTAATATATAATTGTTGAACAATTGTGTTGTTAATATAATTGTAAACATTAATCCTTCTCTCAGTAAAGCAATCAATGCAATGTTTAATTTAACAAGTCTGCAACTTCTGATTTACCATTCACCAAAAATCTCTGACGATGCATCAGAAAATCTCTGTTGCTGAACTGCTGTAATGCTTGGCAAAAAGTAAAAGATTATTTGTTCACTCTTGTTGTAAACTGTGTTTGCCGCAGAAACGTACTGTCAGGTACCAAGCTGCTGACTGTGGAGTTTGTAGTTATTATCTTTTATTATTATCTTACTACGCAGTCATGAAGACTGAGAGGATCATGACATATGCAAATTACAAATGATGACATCAAACAGAAGGTAATGATGGTCCTGCCCAAATAGGCTTACAATGTTAGAGGTTTGTAGAACACATGATACAATAGTAATTGCAATATCATGTTCCAGAGGTGCTGATCTATCTTGGATTTCTGCCGTTCCAGCAATGCATCAGATACTTAATCCTGCTGCATTCCTCAGAAGTTAACAAGATGTACCTGTTGCCTACTTTTATAACTCTGGCTTTCCCTGCAGTCATGGCCAGATAATTGGTGAACTTATGCTGTCACACAATTACAGTTCCTGGGATTTTGTTCCTGATCCTGTTCCTACGATCCTGAGTTCCTGGTTTCCTGATCCTGCAAACCTGAGTTTCTAGCACTCTGTTCCCAGTGTGCACTTCTGGGTTGCCAACACCCTGTTCCCAGTGTACTATCCAGAGTTCCTGGTGTCTCTTGCTTTCCCATGCATTGTCCTGAGCTCCTGACACTCTGCTATCCATTTGCTCCTAACACTCTGCTACCTGAATGCAATCATGACTTCATGACACTCTGCTACCCATGTGCTATCCTGAGTTCTGACACTCTGCTATCTGTGGGGCCCTGACACTCTGTTACTCATGTGCAATCAATGGTTCTTGTCACTCTGCTACCTCTGTGCAATCCTGAGTTCTGACACTCTGCTATCTGTGGGGCCCTGACACTCTGTTACCCGTGTCCAATCATGAGTTCATTATTATTTTTATTATTATGGTTTTTTGTTAGGCGCCACATGGTTTCCGCAGCGCAGTACACGGTACAAACAGTAGACTATACAGGGTAAAACAGTACAGAACAATAAACACAAAGTACCAGTACTTCAGAAACTCCAGGCAGGCAAATACAGTAGAGACGGAGCGGAAGAACAGGTATGGAGACAGGAGGGAAGAGGGGCCCTGCTGATACGAGCTTACATCCTAAGGGAGGGTAAACAAAATCAGGCACAGAAGGGAGCCAGTGAAGCAAAGGGGAGAGAAAAAAGGGGCCAGGGGAGAAACAGGTGAGAGGTTAAGTGGATGGTTGGTAGGCCTTAAGGAACAGGTAAGTTTTAAGTGCCCGCTTGAAGGAGCACAGATTGGGTGAGGGACGGATGGAGCGAGGGAGGTCGTTCCAGTGAAGGGGGGCAGCGCGGGAGAAGTCTTGGATTCTAGAGTGGGAAGAGGTGATCAGAGTGAAGGAGAGGCGGTGATCATTGGCCGAGCGCAGGGAGCGGGCGGGAGTGTGAATTGAGAGGAGGTTATAGATAGAAGGGGCAGTAGACTGGGAGAGAGCCTTGTAGGTGGTGGTGAGGAGTTTGAAAAGGATCCTGTAGGAGAAGGGGAGCCAGTGTAAGGCAAGACAGAGGGGGAGGCACTCATGACACTCTGCTACCCATGTCCTATCCTGAGTTTCTTACATCCTGTTATCAGTGTGCATTTGTGAGTTCCTGGCACTTTTGCTTAAAGACTCCCAACCATTGTCAACCCTTATATGTTTTCAAATGTAACTAAGAATTCTACACTTTCACAGATCTCTGACTCCACGTACGACATAAGTCCTGACAGGTCTGGCACATACTATATTGAACAATAAGCAAGAACTGGGGTGCAGGAGCCTTTTAAGAAATAAGTGGGCCTATGTACAAGGTTAGTGCTTGGGCTGATTGCTAAGCTGATTGCAAATTCAAAACCAATTTAACCAAAATTGTGGTGGTTGAGAACAGCTTGGCACCCAAAATCATCTTTTTAATATTTTATTAAAATAAAAAAAGCTATAAACTTAACCTGCCATTAGTTAAAAAATATCTACAAATGTTGTGCCTGAACCCCAATAATTAAAAAATTGGGATGCTTGATGTATGAATTTAAAACCATGAAAAATCAAATAAAAATTGTGGACTATGTTTCCAAGAAAGGAATATAAAACAAAATCAAACAATAAAAATAATAAAAGCTGAAACAGCCAATTGCTGCCAGAGCTCATGTTTTGCAAGCATACCAGAGAACCAATAAAGATAAGCTATAAAATGTCAAAAACAAAAAATATAATATAAATAATATTTAATAAAAAAAAGTCTTACTCTTGTGTTGCAATTAATAAAATATGTAACTATGTGGTCACTTACTGGGTCTCACTGGACTTTATAGCTAGTCACAAACCAGACTTCTCCGCTAGCCTTAATGAAATGGACAAAAATGTTCTGAATAACCTCCAGGATTATAGCGCTCCCGGCTCATATTGGCTTTTTGTTGGGGTTGTGCTGATGTACTTTGTGTCAATTATTTGTTCTTGCCCTCAAATGTAGCCTATGGTCCCCTGAAAAGGACAAGTATTTGGCCCATGACCAGTTTTAAGGTCATGAACAGATCTGATCGAGTAACTGAGTATCATCATCATCATCATTTATTTATATAGCGCCACTAATTCCACAGCGCTGTACAGAGAACTCACTCGCATTAGTCCCTGCCTCATTGGGGCTTACAGTCTAAATTCCCTAACACACACATACAGACAGACACACAGACTAGGGTCAATTTGTTAGCAGCCAATTAACCTACCAGCATGTTTTTGGAGTGTGGGAGGAAACCGGAACACCCGGAGGAAACCCACGCAAACACAGGGAGAACATAAAAACTCCACACAGATAAGGCCATGGTCAGGAATTGAACTCATGGCCCCATTGCTGTAAGGCAGAAGTGCCAACCACTACGCCACCGTGCTGCCCAGTATCCCGTTAGCCCTTGTTTGGAGTACGTCTAAAGAAGATGCTAATACTCAAAGTGTTCTGCTTCTAGAGTACCCTTGCTTGTAAAGAAGGCCGACTTCATATCATCTCCCAGCACAGCATCCCTTTATATTCTCTTTTATTTTATACATTTAAAAAGCAGTGATTAAATTCAAGTCAGAGCAAATCTGTACGGACACAGAGGACATTGCAAAGGGTAGAATAAAATTCATTGGTGTTTTCATGGGCGCAATGACAAGGAAACACAAGAGCAATAATTTTACTTTGCATAGACATTGTTATGGGTGACACATGCCTGATTTACATTTTAATGATTTGGTGATGGAGCGAATTTTTGCAAAACTAAAGAAATGATAACGGAGCCGCTGGAGAGGACAGTATTTGTAGAACACACAAATGAGAAAGTCAGATTAAAATAGTAACTATTCCATGGAACTGGGGCTGTGAACATCATACATAAAGGTGATGGGAAGACTGGTTTATGTCCATTAAAAATTATACTTATTAAAATAATATTGTTATGGAGTATAAGTTATTGACTATGTATGGCAAAGATAAATTGTTTAGCTACATAAACCATATTATATGTTGATCCTATTGCTGCAAGGGAATTGCTCCCATGGATGAATTAGGCATAATCAGTGAGCTCTAAACAGGTATTTTAATGGGCCTCTGACTGGTGGAGACAGGCATTGAATTCAGTGAATGAAATTCCTGTTTGCTGCATCAGAAATGCGTAATAAGTGCCCCTTGCTAAATGCATGAATATCACATCAAAAATTCATCAAAAACACATCAAAAGCACTTATCTCATGGATATGATGCACTAAGCAAGACTCCAATCACTGAATTATGTTGCGTTCTGCTTAAAGTACCAAGACCCCATACACATGCACAGGGACATCCCAGACAGTGCCAACATCACCAACTTCAGATCAAATGCAAAAGGCACTGACGCCATATTGTAACGCACCTAGGGCCTGATTCCTTAAGGAACTTAAATTAAGAAGTTTCTTATTTAAGTCTCCTGGACAAAACCATGTTACAATGCAAGGGGTGAAAATTAGTATTCTGTTTTGCACATAAGTTAAATACTGACTGTTTTTTCATGTAGAACACAAATATCAACTTTAAATTTCAGTGTACAAATAAGCTATCAGGTATTTGTGTGCTACATGAAAAAACAGTCAGTATTGAACTTATGTGCAAAACAGAAAACTAATTTTCACCCCTTGCATTGTAACATGGTTTTGTCCAGGAGACTGAAATAAGAAACTTCTTAATTTAAGTACCTTAATGAATCAGGCCCGGTATCTTTACGTTCAACTATAATCAGGCCCAGAGTTTAGCTTTCGAACTACAGCGCAAGTGGGTGGAACAAAACCCTAAAACACAATTTATTGGTTCATATTTCACTACAAACCAATGAACAATTAAAACATTTACAGCTGAAACCTAATGCCAAAGTCTCTCATTTTTTGTGAGTACACTCACATCTATGTGTTAAATATCACTGACATGCAGGGGCGGATCTAGACTTTATGTTTAGGGGGGTGATTTTGCATAATCACGCCCCTCCTTTGCTCTGATTGGCTGGCCCGCGTTAAACCCCGCCTTCCGCCTGCGATTGGCCCCGTCCCCTCCCGTTGTGATCGCCGGCTGGGACCACTCTGACTGGCTGGCCCACATTTAGCCCCACTCACGCATAGCCCCGCCCCTCCCATTTTGATCGGCGGCTGGGACCTAGCTTTTTGCTGCTAGGGGGGGCGAATGCCCCGATCGCCCCCCCCCCCCCCATCCTGGATCCGCCACTGCTGACATGTAGTTATAATTACATCCGCTCATCTCACAGCTAAGGAGACTAAAATGTGAAGGTATGTACCTGATTTTAGCTGCATTTCAATGATATTTAGCATAGAGAGGTTAGTTTCGGTAAGTGTATGAAATGAGGACTCGTGCCATTGGATTACTGTTTTAATGAAAAAAATGAACCATTATCTCACATTTTTATTGTGCTAGATCTATACCAAAGTACAAAAGTAAGGAGGAGTGCTGGTAACAATTGGGTGTTCTTTTTGTATAGGACATTTAGCTGGTGACCTTAAAATACAGGTGTGACCAAGTGCTGGCATATTGTCTTTGCCGAAATGGTTATAATAAAGTTTTATTGTAAACACTTCCCTTTAATTAATATTACTTTATACAACATGCAAAATAGAAAACATATTTCAAAAAATGACGTTATTATTATCTTTTTATTTATAAAGTGCTGGCAAATATGGCCTTGCCCAAAGTAAAGATGGCCTTTCCCAAATGTGCTTACAATCTAAAAGGTGTGGGGAACACATGACGCATCCTGGATAAATAAGAAGAAATGGCGTTTTGTGTTTCCTGGTCTTGATTTTTAAAAATAGTGACAATTCCAGGGACAAATCTTCCCCAGGTTAGAAAGATAGGGACAATCAGTAACTATGTATTTTATTATTATTATTCATTTTTATTTATAAGGTGCCACAAGGCGTCCACAGCGCCGTACAGAGACAAACAAATTACAATACAATGGGAGACAGCACAGTACAGTAAACAGTAAGCACAGCAACTCAGTAAGCTCAATGCACAGCTAGAGAGGGCAGGGAAGGGGGAGGTAGGATCCGCAAATGACGGGGCCCAAGAAGGAGGGCACGGAAGACAGGGAGACCCCCAGGGGGGAGGAGGGAGCGAGAGTGGACGTGGAGTGGAGCCTCGAGGAGGAGGGCTAAGTAGCTGGAGAGCAGAGTTAGAAGTGGTGGAAACAGGAGGAGAGATGGCCCTGCTCAGAGGAGCGTACAATCTAAGGGGAGGGGTGGACAGAGAGAGAGACGCAGGGGAAAGAGGGAGAGTAGGGGGACGGAGGCAGAAGATAAGGTAGGAAGTTAAGTGGGAGACAGAAAGGCTTTAAGAAAAAGGTGGGTTTTTAGGGCCCGTTTGAAACTGGACAGATTAGGGGAAGTTCTGATGGAGGGAGCTTGTTCCAGTGGAGGGGGGCAGCACGGGCGAAGTCTTGGATACGCGCGTGGGAGGAGGTTATAAGGGGGGAAGAGAGGCGACGGTCAGAGGCAGAACGGAGAGGGCGGGATGGAGCATGAATAGAGAGGAGGGTGGAGATGTAGGGCGCAGTGGAGTTGGCGAGGGCCTTGTAGGTGAGTGTGAGGAGCTTAAAGAGGATTCTGAAGGGGAATGGGAGCCAGTGAAGGGCTAGATAGAGGGGGGAGACAGAAGAGGAGCAATGTATGTAGTACAATTGCCGATGGCTATAAGCTTTACTGTCATTTCGGCATTTACTGCTAACATTTTTGTGCTATTTGGTCTATATATCATATGGAAAGGCATAGGGGTATATTTACTAAACTGAGGGTTTTAAGTGGACACCTTGCCTACAGCAACCAATCAGATTCTAGCTGTCATTTTGCAGAATGTACTAAATAAATCATAACTATAATCTGATTGGTTACTATGGGCAACATCTACACGTTTTCAAACCAACAGTTTGGTAAATATACCCCATAGTCTCTGCAACAGGACAGATGGATTTCCTGTGGGCAAAAGGAGTGTGACCTATCACACAGACGTGCTCCTGACACATTGGTCATGACTGTTTAGATCCGGCTGAGAGGACTGGGTACATAACCAATTTGTACCACTTTTTTCATCTAGAATGTTGGGACATAGGCAGACACCCGTTTATTACTGTTGTGTTGGTAATGAGGGTGATTTTTGGCAATATATTATGATTTGAGGGGGCAGAGTTATTTATTTAGACTGGTGTCACACAGGAACTTTGGGCTCCCACATTGTTCCGTTTCCCTGTACATAAAAGTAATTATAATAACTAAATTCTAACAACCATGAACTCACTGTAAGAACATGTAACTGATACCCTCTGATACACTGCCCTGATAGTAGCTTTAGAATGGATCCCTAATAGCCATCTATACAGGGGATACTGATATATGGAAGTCTCTTCCAGAAAATCCTAAAAAATTTAGAATTCTCCCCCGTGTCCTTACAAGGTACTCGCAGCTAAACCTTTTCATTGAAATGCCAATTGAGTGCACATACAATATATGCCCAAATGATCAGAGCTAATTTTAGATAAATAGTGAGTAAAAGTAAACAGCCCTGAAGCCATTAACCTGAAGCTGACCTTGAATCCCATGGTGCCATCAACAGACTTGTGAATTAGGTCTGATGAGTGGCAGGAGAAAACGCCAGTAATGTGCCTTAATTATCTGCCTGCAACATAATCTGATACACTGAGCACATACTATAGTAAAATAAAAAGACTGAAGGCAACTTAAATGGGGAAGGGGATAGCAAAGGAAACCAATATCTTACATGTACACTGAAAAAGAATTGGGTTAAAGAACTTAAAAAAAAAAAAAAAGCAAACGATAAAGAAAATAAAGAATGGGTTAATGTTTTATTTGTGATGATAGGAAGGTAATCCGACTGCATCTAATAAACAAACACTACAGCCCATTTATGGACAGTCGCCCAAAACATTAGTTAGAGTACCTGCACTGCAGCTAAGATCCTGCAGGTGGCACTACACAACTCTACTATTATTAGTATTATTATTATCCTTTATTTATAAAGCGCCAACATATTACATAGTGCTGTACATTGAAGGGATCATAGTACATGACATGAAACAGTAGGTAAAGGTTGTTCTGCCCAAACAAGTTTATAATTAAAGAGGTGAGGGGAACACGTGCTACATAATGTAGCAGAACAACAACTGTAGCTGCTAACGGGGAAATATCTGTACTTTCCCCACCGGTATCTTTGCCCAAGATGCAGAGCTAAAGCTGGCAACACATGGTGCACTTTTGATTGGTCAAACAACCCCTAGAATGACCTTTGGCAACAGTCCTATGCCCCTATACTTATCAGTACTGATAAACACCTCTCCATCTTTCTGTCATACATACTGTAATGATTGCTGCAAAAGTCCTGTGCAAATAGGAATGGACCCCAGTGGCTGGTGGCGATGCAGGGATCAGTGTGCCGCTGTAATTTAGTGTCTGAGGGGCGCCTGGCAGCCATGATGATGCCAGCACCAGGAGTATAAAAAGCCTTTGCAGCACATAAGCTCGGTCAGGTCAGAACATGCGGCCAAGCGGCAGATTCGGAGACCCATCTCTGAACCTACAAGCAAATCGCCGAAATGTGAGTAACTATACTCATTAACAAGGTGTTTGAAATGATCGGCTCCCACAGCGAACCGTACATATAACCATGTCTGCCCGGGGTTGGAACCAAGGTTGCCGCGGAGTGCGACGTGGTCCATGTAGCTACATAAAGAGCGCCACTTACATGATACTATGTGCTCACCTGAGGAATGTTATTTAAAAAATGAAGTTATACAAGAGAGTCGAAGGAGGTTAGTTGTTAACTCACAGGAAAGACTTGGAGCTATATTTATCAAAGGACAAAAATAACTATGGCCGGTGAAAACGGGTGTCTTTGCCAGCGATAAGACTTCAACTATTACATCATGGGTGTACTGCCTATCTCCAGCGATGATCGACTTCAGCCATAAGATTTGTCAATCCCGACTGTGACATCTTCCCGAAGCCTCTATATAACAAGGATCTCAATCCTCCTTTTCTTATCACCATCTTATGATGACAATAAAAGAAGAAAACCATAGAAAATCCTTTACTCTTTGGGGGGTATTCAATTGTTTATTTTAACGCGCTAAACCCCAAAAAAACGAGCGCTCTAAAAATATTACCGTTAATACGGTAATTACTCGCTAAATTTCATCTCGCAGCTCCCTGAGCAGCAAGCTGAAATTCAGCCCGCTGGCAGCGAGTAAGTACCGTATTAACTGTTTACGCGCGCAAAATTACCGTATAATATGAAGTTTTTTTAGAGCGCTCGTTTTTTTTTGTTTTAGCGCGTTAAAACAAACAATTGAATACCCCCCTTTGAATACAGTAAATTTTCTATGTGTACAAATTTTTAAATATATATTTTGTATATTTTTAAACAACTTGTAACAATGTATTTTTTTTTTTTTGTTTGATCGCTAAGTTTGGGTTTTCAGTTCCAATGCGCTTCCCTGAATTGGCCTGGCAAAGTAGTAAGTTCATGATTACCGCTTGGGAAAGTATCACAAGGCAACTGAGTATCTCTCAGCTGCCGCAACGATATTTTATTGATAGATTGCGGCGATAGGGGATTTTCTAGAAAATCAGCCTTATTGTGGCACATTGATAAATAGGCCCCTTGGAGTTGGACCAACCTAATCTACCTAGTACCAGAAGTTATTATGCATAAGTTATTGCATACTGCACTAATGCATATATTGGGATTTATTGCATTAAAACATACTGAAGGACTACATTTGGATAAGCGCTGTAGAATGTTTTTACAACAGATCTTATCTCATCCTCTATTTTTAATGAGACATTTCCAGGTGTATTTTGAACACTGTAATAAAAACTATCAAACTCACAAAAGTGATACATATAATAAAGACATTTCTAATGTCTCCTCACCCACATAATTAATTTAAGCCATAAAAGAGATTAAGCCAACCAGTATGAAAATATTATATGAATAAAGAGAGTGATTCTAAAGTGTCCTTAGGTTGAACTTTGAAGAGATGTTTTACTCCGTTAACCAGACACATTTACAGTTGTATCAGAAAACCAGCAAAGCTAGATACAGATAGTATTAGGGCAGTTCCAAGGAGCAGGAAGTAGACATATACCTTGAAATGCGCTGTGTGGACAAGTAGACGCACCTGCGCACACAGACAAATATGCGCACAAGAAAAGGTGGAGGCCTTCAGTTTTTAAATGACCCTTAGAGATTGTTGTCCATATAGCTATATATTAGTAGCATAAGTACCACATTTATGAGTGACTTATTTCTATGATTTACAGACGCGGCCTCCGCACCGACACTTGGTGCAGGAGACGGACGCCTGCACCTTCTTGACAGCCGCGTCCCATTGCCTAGCAGCGGGATGCTATATCCGCTCACCTGTCATCGGTCAGTGTGTCTGACCGCCAAATCTCCATCACCCAATCAGGATGCACATTATGGTATATAAAGCACCCTCTGGCACATGTTGGATGCCAGAGTATTGGTTCACTCCTGCTCCAGTGCTTCCTGAACTTCTGATCCAGTGTTCTTCGGTTCTGACTCGGCTTCCTGTTACTATTCTCCTGTGTTTCGCTTTGGTACCTCTCTGCCCAGCTGGTTTGACTATTTGGCTTGACCTGACTTCCCTCTGGAACATCCCTGTATACCGCACTGCTCGTTTGGCTTTGACCTGGACTGCCTGACTACACCTGTCTACTAATGTCGTTACATCAGTGACTGTCTTGGAGAACCGCGACCTGTGTACCCTCTGCAGCTAAGCCCAAACTCCCTTGCGGGGGGTCCCTGGTGAATACTGGGGGTACGTTAGACTCCACGCCTCCCTGTTCAGTTGCGCTAATACCAGGTTCCATCTCTGAAATTCCGTGACAATGATGCTGTTCTCTGAGCAGGGCACACCATATACCAGATCAAAGATTTTGGGCTGTAGATTTGCAAAAAAACTACTGGCTTTCTAATCAATTGCATCATTTTGGAGCTATTTTGCAAAACGTCTGCCCGCCAATGAATTACTATTGTCCTCTGGAAAATGTAACAGTTGACAATACAACTCTGAACCTAGTGGTTGCTCTGGAAACTGTGACAGTAAGTGAACTCTCCCTTTGCATCTGCTGGGTAACCTGGAACATGTGACCTGCTTGTTGGTCTGGAAACTGTGACAGTTAATTACAGCCTTGCTGAGTGACCTGGAACATGTAAGCTGCTGGGTGATCTGGAAACTGTGACAGTTATTTGCAGCCACATATATCAGCGAGTCTTGCGGGGACCATGCCCAGCAATGTAACTTTGATGGAAGAACTTATACATATATTGTAGTGTATAAAGAAATTCTTTAGTTCCTTTAATATAGTGATTGATAATATAGTTATTTATTCATTATACTCCATTGTTTAAAGTTCAACATGTAATGTAGTGTACTAAAAAGTCATTGAATTCTGTTAATAAAGTAATTTATTCGTTACATCTCAGTTTAATTTAAGGCGGTTACTGCCGGTATTCTCTATTTTGGATGATTCCTGTTGCAGCCCTTCCGGGTTATCTAGTGTTTCAGTTTCAGATGCCGACTGATCTCAGCTGTGCCTACCATGAACATAGAGAATCATCACCGCTCATCCTGCTTGGGGCTGCCACTAAAACATTAGGCATGGCTAAATTGTTCCATGACTGATTCAGAAATGTGCCTCTATTCAGGATACGATTAGGTAATGTCGGTGTTGGGCATTAGGAAGCTGGCATCTCAAAACAGAAGCCACAAACATGTTATTTACTATGAAACACTTTATCAATATCAGATTTTCCAGGACTGTCGTAAAGTGTTATCTAAAATATGGGCCAGGTTTCATTTGAAATATGAAATATTTTCAATTAAATAGAAGAGAAAAACAAGGCATTAATACCTCTGGTGCCATCCAGAATGGCGTGCCCACGGATGTGTTTCTACGCAGTCGGGCACTGGTGAGTTGTGCGGAGACGCCTGTAACACAGAAAAATCAAACATTACCTACAATATAGGCCAATTGTCTATACATCAACAATGAAGTATTTGTGACTGTCTGTGCAGTGCAAAGTGATGCTAATATTTGACCACTGGGCAAACACCCTCATTACACAGTAGGGAAGTACTGTGTATGACCAGTTGGTGGTTTGCAGTCCATGATAGAAAGGTGTAAGTTGGCAAAACTAAAAACATCATTTTAAAAAAACCAAAGTCTTGCCTACTATCACTATGGACCCCAAACTTAATTAATTACAACTTTTCCCTCTTCTCCTAAAATACTGTTTATTAAAGCGTGCACTAAAGTCATGAGATTAAGGGTTAATATGGGGTGTCTTTATTTCATGTTCTTATTACAGTTGTATTTGTACAGAAATAAAGCGCTACAGAATTTGCTAGCGCTATATAAATAAATGTTGTTGTTGATGATGATGACGATGATGAAATGCCCTTCTTTGGTAAGTTAGCTCTCAATTTAAAAACACATATGTATGGCCCAAATATAGGGACTCTCATTGTTTAGAGTAGGACCATCCTATATGCAAAAGCGCCTTGGCGTGGCAGGATGGCTTAAACATACATTTGCAAATGTGTGCAACAAAGACTTTTGCATTTTTATCTACAGTAGAAATGGCAGATCTGTTGCTGGCTATAGCAGTGTGCTGGGGAAAAAATGTTGTGTGTATGTTCCTTGCAGGATAACCCCACCCTTTCAGCACCTGTTATGGCCTATAAATTGATTTGAGCAGCTTCCACTTTTGTATTTGTCTGAGAGGCATGTTGGTGTCAGTAGCTGAGGGGGAGTGCTGACATTGGATTGCTATTTGGAGGCTTCTGGGGTACCTCTTTGGTAAGTTAGCTCTCAATTTAAAAACACATATGTATGGCCCAAATATAGGGACTCTCATTGTTTAGAGTAGGACCATCCTATATGCAAAAGCGCCTTGGCGTGGCAGGATGGCTTAAACATACATTTGCAAATGTGTGCAACAAAGACTTTTGCATTTTTATCTACAGTAGAAATGGCAGATCTGTTGCTGGCTATAGCAGTGTGCTGGGGAAAAAATGTTGTGTGTATGTTCCTTGCAGGATAACCCCACCCTTTCAGCACCTGTTATGGCCTATAAATTGATTTGAGCAGCTTCCACTTTTGTACATGATAGAAAGGTGTAAGTTGGCAAAACTAAAAACATCATTTTAAAAAAACCAAAGTCTTGCCTACTATCACTATGGACCCCAAACTTAATTAATTACAACTTTTCCCTCTTCTCCTAAAATACTGTTTATTAAAGCGTGCACTAAAGTCATGAGATTAAGGGTTAATATGGGGTGTCTTTATTTCATGTTCTTATTACAGTTGTATTTGTACAGAAATAAAGCGCTACAGAATTTGCTAGCGCTATATAAATAAATGTTGTTGTTGATGATGATGACGATGATGAAATGCCCTTCTATGCAAAGCCACCGTCTCTGGCCCACTGACATCCTAGTAAAATGCATGTAAATGGGTATACCATACTAACTACCCTATTGCTATATTATGTTGCGGCATTGTTCTGTTTGCACTCTGGTTTTTCACAATGCATCTTGTTCTATCCATATGCATAAACCATGGGTAAACACATGGTGGAAGCTTGCAGTGAGCTTCCAGTGAACACCAAACACTGGTAACAAACAAATATCAAACACATTTCATTTCACGTGTATTTTCACTAGTGTAAAAAAACATAATGCAATGCCAGTGAGTAGCTGGCCTTATTGAATGGGAAGAAATATGTACCACTGGGGAAGAATAAGTAGCTAAAAACAAGAAAAAAAAAAAGGAGAGTAATAAACTATATAAACCCAATATAATTGCGTATGCTGAGGCTTCAAACAAGCTTTTCTTTAATATTTCTATTTATAGGACTCCACACCTGCCTAAAATACAGTCTGATCATAGTGACAAACACAGGTCAGGAGATATTTATACACACAAAGCGATTCTCTTCACAGCAGGGTGCAGCTTAGCAGGTGACAGGTGTCAGACGTACTGGGATATCTCATAGGCAGTCAGAGAAAAGTCGTTCTGATGGGAAATTGCGTTCTCAAGGTTACATAGGACTTGTATTACTATCAGCGTATCTCAGAATTGTTTAGTACTGAATCAATTTCACATCTATTTCGAGAGTCACCAACATTTCCTTTTCTGCGCATTCCAAACATTGGCCAGAGATACATTTTCCCTATGTATGTAAATTCATCTTCTATGCTCAAATTCCCATCATGGTTTTATTACCCATCTATACTTCATCTCTACCGCAGCCTTGGAATCGAAGAGCAACACATCTCAGCTGGGAAATTTAGAAGGAAATAGAAAACAGTGCAGAATGTTTATGAAAACTGATACCTGAGTGGAACATGTATATAACCCAAGCAACCAATCATATGTGTGCTCTTATATTCTAAGCTATACTAGAAAAATCACAGAGAGAATCTGATTGGCTGTGATGAGTTACATTATCTTTTTATTTGCTTTGTACCAATTCTCATAAATGCCCAAACCGATGGACCGCACTCTCGAATGAGCGCACAATTAATCAACAAAGTATATTGTGTATATTTAAATATTATTGTACTTTTCTATTTATATAATCACAAAATAATGCATCTTTTTTTATTGTTTTTCTTCTCCTCATAGGATTTTTTTTTAATGAAGTGTAGTACTGTGTTTAGCCTATAGATCAGGCCTGTCCAACCTGCGGCCCCCCAGATGTTGTGAAACTACAAGTCCCAGCATGCCCTTCCAGCTATCAACTGGTTGTCTACTGGCAAAGCATGCTGGGGCATGTAGTTTCACAACATCTGGGGGTCGCAGGTTGGACAGGCCTGCTATAGATCTTACAAATGCTGCCTATAGAAAGCATATGAGTGACAGTTAGATGTCCCAATTACAGTAGCAGAAATAGTTTCAGCTGCAGGGTATAATATAAATAAAGTATTTTACCAATGTATTAAATCTATAACTTCAATTTATTGTTTCTAGTACAGGGCAATGGATATGCTAGGTATAATTTTTACACTATCCCTTTGTGTATGCCATGTGCAAATTCACAGTCTTTGGGCTATTTTTACTAAACTGCGGGTTTGAAAAAGTGGAGATGTTGCCTATAGCAACCAATCAGATTCTAGTTATCAATTATTTAGTACCTTCTACAAAATGACAGCTAGATATCTGATTGGCTGCTATAGGCAACATCTCCACTTTTTCAAACCCGCAGTTTAGTAAATATACCCCTTTGTCTGCTTTCTGTCATTTCTTTGGTCCTTTCTGGACCTTGCCATTATTTCACCCCTGAAGATATCATGCATATCCCTTGCCACTAGCCAATGTCCCCATGCTGTAAAATAATGAACACACCACAATAGTATTGACAAGATTCGTGGGAAGAGGTAATGGGATTCTAGGAAAGAGAAGAATAATGAAACTGTAAGGAAATGGCTAGCGCTGCAAGCACCATCTTATCCTCCACATTTGTTGTGGTGCAGTGCAATGTACTCTCTGCCCCTGGTCTGTCGTACTTACATGCATCCACCCAGCAGCAAAGTGTCCCTGGAAATTTATATTAAAATGTCCCCTACGCTAGTAAAATTAACTAATAAAAAATGTGTAGAAAATATATGAAGCCTTTTGCAAATTAACTGAAGCAGAAAGGAAAACAATTAGGACCTCATTTACAGTCCGTGTAAGGAGTGTAGGAGTGGGAGTGTGCCGCAGCTTGGTAGGGTATTACGAGTGGCAAGCAGCCCCATGTGCGTCCCACTCGTAATACCCTACCAAGCTGCGAGCAGTTCCTGCAGCTAGCTAACCGCTTGCGCCACCTAATTCCTAATTGTTTTGACGTGTGTTGCGTCTGCGCCTCACTGCGACTAGGATGTACTTACATGGTCACGCCTTCACAATTCCGCATTCCTCCCATTCTCTCGTAGTGAGTCGCGAGCTGTCGCAAGTGTTAATTGTGTCCAAGATGCAGGCGGATATGGTGCTTTCTGCACATGCCTGATAGTGTTTTTTTGTTGGATGCGCCTAAAACGGACTTTGCGTCCGACTCTAAATGAGGTCCTTAATGTCTTCCTGTCTGACGTCCAGTCCTACATAAATATGTGAGCAAAAATGGTTTCATGAAATATCCGCCTTGCACCGCCTACAGCTATAAAATTTTGCACGTTTTGCCAGCAGTATTTGGTCAATCAACGTCCCTGAGATATTCGTAGACTATAAATCCCGCAAAATGTGGATTTACAGCTACCATGAATATGGCGGATCAGAAGAGGGAACATTGTATCATTGTAACCACGCACCTCTGCGAAACGGCTTGTTGCAAAACTCGATTTGTGCTCATCTTTGCAGCAACTGCGCTCGTCTGTGGTGCAAATCTACTACACCGTCTGCTCTTGTCTGTCTCTAGCTATCTGTTACATTCCTTTGTCTATGCTTTCATTTCAATCAGGCTTACATCAATGGCTATAATCACAAATTATATAGATCTGCTGGTTTTCAATCCCATGGGACCACTTTACCTTCTGCTCAAAGGGGATAGATGAGCTTCAGGCTATTAACACCATTTGTGAGAAATGAGCAATTTCTTTTCATATGCAAAAGATGGAATATTGAATTTAAATGAGACGGAGGCGGCACAGGAATAGACCCAGGCAGCCTGCCTGTTTTGCTAAATAAAAGGCTTTGTACATTTATTTATTTCATTTTTTTAGCAGCTTAAAACTAGACTGTTTCCAGCCAACCAAAACAGATTATCTGACAGAAACTCAGACTGAGCTCCATCTGTTAAACCCAAAGTATCCAACGGTTCCTGCTGAACATTATCGCTAAAACCTGTGGCGTGTCTCCAATGTTGAAGCAGACAACAAATTGAGGGGATGGGGGAAAAGCACACAGGAAGACAGTAAATGGCAAGCAGCGATTACCGAAGTCAACCAGCTTGACTCCTCCTTCTGTTGTCAGAAGTATATTGTTCCCTTTCACGTCACGATGGATGATTCTATTATTGTGCAAATGCTGGAGACCCTGAACGACAAAAACAGCAAAAAAAAATTACTCCCTTGTTTCAAAATAATTACTCTGCTATTAGGACCTTAATGATAAGTTCACGTTTGTGCTGCAGGAGCATCTGTAAAGCACCACACGAGCCTGTCGCACCCTCGCTGAGAGTAGAGCGGGCATCTTAAAGGGACTAATAGCTGGAGATGAATAACACAGCCAGGCTTTAGTCACCCATTACATGATAGACCAGTGTTAAGCAACCTGTGGCTCTCCAGCTGTTGTGGAACTACAAGTCCCAGTGTGTCATATGTGTCCAGTTTCCTGTGATACTAATGCTATAATTCCATTCTCGTTTAGCATATTCTTGGCCAACCATTGGCTATCCAGCTCCTGTAAAACTACAAGACCCAGCACACATGGGTAAGGGTTAAGAACCTTGTGATTTCCCAGCTATTGTGGAACTACAAATCCCAGTGTGTCATATGTGGCAGGTTTCCTGTGATACTAATGTTATAATTCCCTCCTGTTACAGAATATCCTTGGTCAACCCCTGGCTCTCCAGTTCCTGTACAACTACAAGTCCCAGCACACCACCATGAGGGTTAAGAAACCTGTCATTTACCCAGCTGGTGTGGAATTACAAGTTCCAGTGTTTGATACATGTTGGACTTTCTGTGATACAGGTTATAATTCCCATCTGCTATAGAATATCCTTCTCCAACAGTTGTAGAACTACATGTCTCAGCAAAACTTGACCATCACAGGCAAATCAGGTGAACCTTCTTACCAGCAAGGCTCCATAGAGGATGTAAGAAATGATGGCTTCGTCCAAACGCTGCCCACACTTCAGTATGCTTTTCACAAGATCTGTGACAGATCCACCATTACACAGCTGCAGATAAAACACATTATCAGTTCATTTACAATATGTTATAATTCATTTACATTGTATAAATCTTTTAGCAAGAAAAATATAAAGGATTGATTAACCTTTACTTGTGTTTCATGTAGGTTATAATTAACAGTAATTCCACATTTGGGCTAATACTAGTGCTGATTGTTGTTATTTCCATATCTCCAAACTTTTGAAGTTGGGGAATCGGGACAGTGAGTGGAGAAAAAACAAGTGTTATATTGTTATCACTGGAATAAATCTATACATCCCGGATCTTGACACAACAAATCAGTTAAGTAAAAGTGGCACCGTCTCTCCCTTTAGGAGCCCATATGTCCCAAACCATATTGAAGAGAATATGTTAATTAGTCAGGAATAACCCGCTGGCTTTAGATGAACTGGATTCCAGGAAAAGCCATCTCTCTTCCATTTGCATTTGATGACTCCTTGACCCCCCCTCCCCCTTCCCCGGTCCTTGCTAGGAAAAATTATTAAACAAATCTTTGTATTCACCTTAAATATATTTATTCATATCAGTTATCTCACATCTAAGGCCCCTTTTTTCCATAGTTAACAAGTCTAGTTTTTAACCTTGTTTTGTAATTTAAATCTTCCATTCCCTTTAGTAATGAGATAGCATGCTTGTAAAGTTCTCCCATGTCCTACTTTCGAAGTCGTATAATTGGATGAACGAAAGTATATTGGTTAATATTGTTTCATTGTGCGATTGCATTCAGTATGCCACGCTACACGTGGCGTACTGCGATCGCACGGTAAAATACGCACGCACACACTCGCATTACAACATTTAGTTAGTTATATAATTCATATTCATATTGATTCCATTCTACGGTTATTTATGAGCAGATAGTATTTAGTTTATTATTAGTTTATATATTATGATTATATGTACACCTCAGTGTTATTTAAGGCTCAGGATTTAGCAAATGTATCATGTTTAGTGTCATTTTGATCTGCACATTACCATCTCTCATCCTATAATTTCGGCTTTGTGATTGCTTCCTGTAATCAATAGTTATGGAAGATAAAAGATTGAATGATCAAAATGGCATTGTGTTTTAAGTTGTTTTAGAACTGGTTTGGGTCAGTTTCCTTGAGAAGCACATGTTTCCTGCTGTTGGGGGAAGGTGATCCCCTCTTCCCAGAGAAATCCTTTGAACTGACCTAAGACCTGATTCACATTAGACTGTCCTGAAACCTGAACCAATGGAAACATGCTCTATACTGAAACCGGATACTATCAAGCTTTTTTATCAGCCAAAGCTCTCTTTCGTTTCTCTCTCTCTCTCTCTGAACGTGGCTACATGTGAGCATGGCTGTGTTCCATGGACCTCTGTAAAGCTCTATAAGGAAAATGTAATGTATTTGGTGTTTTCATACTTTCCTGCTTTAATGTAACATCTTTAATAGGTATAATGTATTGGCTATATTGTACTGTATTGTACTTATTTATTGAACTGCTAAACAAATAGCTTTTGCTAAATAAATTGCTTGTGCTTCGGAAACACAATACAATCGCTTGGGCAATGCTTATTTGAAACCGATAAAATTACTTTATTACTACTTAGAGTAAGGGGTCCACATCTGTACCCCATAGTTAAGATGTGACCTGATTAGTGACTTATGCAATGGTAAGACTATATATGCATCAAGTGTATTTACAGTGAACCAGTGACAGCCCATTAAGCATGGGGCTGGAGACAAACGGGGGATTGGGCTCACATAATTCAAGGGTCCCCCCTGGTGTCAAACAACCCCATGATGAACAGCACCAGGGCACATCCTGGCAGCCCTGGTATGGTGGTTGCCAGTGTAATAATAATAGTTAATAATCTAGTACAAACTGTTGTGGAACTACATGACCCAGCAAACCCATGCCAGTCATTGACTGCTATTAACCCTCCAGGTCACTCCAATTAATTTACATTCAGCATAATGACTCCAAAAGTTGATATGGAAGCAATATGGATGTACTTACTTTAAACACATGACTTCTTCATGTTGGCTTATTTTGTGTTGAATAAATTATGACAGGACAAAATCTGTTACGGGCTATCTGTGCCAGGGGATTCGATTGACCAAATGATATAACTTCAGGCGCGGGCTGGCAATTTCAACCTGTGGGGGCGCAGAGGCGGCCGCATCACATGACACGGGATGCGGCCGCGTCATTGACGCGGCCGCATCCCGTGTCATGTGATGCGGCCACATCTCGTGTTATGAGATGCGGCCGCCGGTAAAAATCTGCGATTTTGAATCTGGGGGGCGGCCTGCCGGCCTACCCCCCTGGCCCAAACATCGGTGATTCTGAGCCCCCCGGCCCAGCCCGCCCCTGTATAACTTGTTAAAGGACCAGGTGATTTTTAATTATATCCTAGTATGTAAAAACCCAGATTTGAAAGAGGGTGCACTTTCTTTTTCACATGGCTGCATATTGCACAAAGAGCTCTCCCCTTACCAGCCTCCCCCCTTTGCTGGTTCACCTCCCCAAATAATAAGTCCCAACACCCTTCACGCAGTCTATAGGGTCATATAGGGCTATGCATAGCCCTGAATGATCCTGACCCTACAGACAGTGGAGTAGCTAGGAGCACACAGACTGGAGGGTATGGGACATTCATTGCTATGAGTACTTATAGAGATGAATCATTCCAGCACCATGAATCAGTGACGGCAGACAAGACAGTGAGCACAGCCGTCACATTGCTGTCACCTAAGTGACCAGTACACGGAGGTCATGATAATTGTAGACATCATAAGGACAGATACCTCCTTGGGGACTGCTACAGGGATTGGTGTTTTCTGGGGGGGGGGGGAGGGGTGAAACCGTGGCACACGGCAGCCTAGCTTTAAGGATGTTTCCAAGTTTTGCTTCTTCTAATACTAAAAAAATTGTTGCGCTGCATTCATTTCTCAATATAAGTGATTTATACTGTATAACTGTTAACTAGTAGCCTTAGTTTTCTTTTCCCTCCCATGTTCTACCTCTACAAGAGTAAGGAGGAACAAGTACCAAACCGGCATGTGGATGTACGCATAAGCTTTATTTGTGAGCATGCGCAGTACAAAGTTGTGTATTTTATGCTAAGCACGTGGGCGGATGCCAAACTCAGCATGAGCCATTAAGGATTCACCTGGTGTCATGTCAAAAGTGTTTAAAATGCTGTCTGTCAATTGATACATAGGGGTCTATTTATCATTAATGGTTAGTGGGCGGCAGTAAGAATTATTTTGTATTGATGCATACCGCAAAATGTCCTGCAGCTGGCGAGCCCTGGTGACCTCTCAGCCCCCATCCCCCTCCTCAAGTAACTAAAACTTCCTTCACCGGCGAATGGTGGATCTGATCCAAGAGGCTACTGTGCATGTGTAATGGTGAAGGGGCACAGTGTGAGCATTAAGGGACCCAGTGTAATGGTGAAGGGGCACAATGTGAGCATGGAGGGGCACAGTGTAATGATGAAGGGGCACAATGTGAGCATGGAGGGGCACAGTGTGAGCATGAAGGGGCACAGTGTAATGGTGAAGGGGCACAATGTGAGCATGGAGGGGCACAGTGTTAGCATGAAGGGGCACAGTGTAATGGTGAAGGGGCACAATGTAAGCATGGAGGGGCACAATGTGAGCATAAAGGGGCTCAGTGTAATGGTGAAGGGGCAGTGTGAGCACGAAGGGGCACAGTGTGAGCATGAAGGGGCACAATGTGAGCATGAAGGGGCACAGTGTGAGCATGAAGTGGCACACTATAATGGTGAAGGGGCACAATGTGAGCATGAAGGGGCACATTATAATGGTGAAGGGGCACAATGTGAGCATGACAGGGCATAGTGTGAGGATGAAGGGGTACAGTGTGAGCATGTAGGGGCACAGTGTGAGCATGAAGGGGCACAGTGGGCTCGTTGGATTGCCACTTTAAATATTCAAGTCGCGGTTCAAAGTGACGTCATTTTAAAGTGTCATGCTCTCCTCACATCGGAACTGCGCTGAGTCTGTGTATACATAAGTCTGTGTTTTTATCATGTCGCTGTGTTTACATTCAGATTATTTATGTCGCTGTAAACACTGTCGGATTCGGATTATTTATGTCGCTGTAAACACTGTCAGTGTTTGCCAACTCTCCCGGAATGTACTGGAGACTACCGAATTTCGGATAGGTCTCCCATACTCCTGGTAGAGTATGGCAGTCTCCCGCACTCCCCACTTCCTAGTGAAGTGGGCAGAATT
Source organism: Mixophyes fleayi (assembly GCF_038048845.1). Taxonomy (NCBI): domain Eukaryota; kingdom Metazoa; phylum Chordata; class Amphibia; order Anura; family Limnodynastidae; genus Mixophyes; species Mixophyes fleayi. Next base: position 126,256,713 of record NC_134408.1, read on the forward strand.
AGATCCAAAATTCCACAATTCTCAGGGAATCATGGCATTTGTCCCCCTGCTGTAAAATGACACGTTTGCGTCATTACGTCACAGAGGTGAGGGCAAAATGGTGTGATTTGCATAGCTCCGCCCTCAAAATGGCCACCTCCCCCAGGCAGTTTCCGGATGCCGACTTGAATGGGCAAATCTTATAAAACGTGTTTAGTGTGTACACATGAATCAGCATGCTGTTCAGGACTTCCAGTCGTTGGTAAAATCATTAACGATATCGCATTGGGAGAAATCTTGTATAGTCATAGGCAAACCGAGGGGGGTTTCCTAGTGCCTGGAAACCCCCCTCTCAGCCTGGGGCACTGTATAATTGAGGTGGCTGGACCCTGCTCCCGCTTCACACGGCTCTGCTTGAAAAGGGAGAGCTGCGTGCACATAACAGTAGTGCACGCAGCATTGCCCATGTATGTTATAGGGATAGAAAGAGTTTGAGAGCAGCCAAGCACTGTCTACAATTATAGCCACGCCCCCATGCATGCTGGTCACGCCCACTGGCGGAGTGGTGTGGAAACCCCCCTCTACAAATCCTGCGTTTGCCCCTGATAGTATATACCCAGCCTAAGGTTGCGCTGCATTAGTCCTGCTTAGTCATGTTATGATAGAGGGCTGATTGTCCTATGTGAGGAATTACACATGGAGTGCTTGAACTCACATTGACCGGCAGTTAACATCAGTTCTAGTGTTCAACCTTACTGGACCACGGACATACACTAAGCAGTGTCCATATGCACCCAGCCTAAACATTTTGGGCCTGATTCATTAAGGAAAGTAAGGCAAAAAAAAAGGGTAAGTTTTCTCTGGGACAAACCATGTTACAATTAGAGATGGGCGGGTCCGGTTCTCCGAGAACCGAACCCACCCGAACTTTGGGTATCCGAGTACCGAGCTGAGCAGCTCGGTACTCTCCCGCCCATTCCGAATCCAAATCGAGGCCGAACGTCATTGTGACGTCGTCGGATCTCGGGACTCGGTTCTCGCGATACTTCAACTTTATAAATACACGCCTCCACAGCAATCCATCGCCATTTGACAGAGGGAGAGAGCAGGGTGTAGTCATAGGCTAATTAGAGCAGGGACAGAGAATACCATATTGTTCTTGCAATTGCTCTAACCAAAATCGCTAGTGCAGAGAGGAGGATAGAGGTTTATTATTTTTTCTTCATATTTGGCACTCCCCAGCGCTTTTGGGGTGTCCCCCATAATTGTGCATTAATATTTCTGGCTGTCAAAAGTCATATCTGTCAGCAGTATCTACTAAATAATTTGTAGCACACCTCAGTGTTTTTGGGGTGTCCTCCCTAATTGTGCATTAATATTTCTGGCTGTCAAAAGTCATATCTGTCAGCAGTATCTACTCAATAATTTTTAGCACTCCTCAGTGTTTTTGGGGTGTCCTCCCTAATTGTGCATTAATATTTCTGGCTGTCAAAAGTCATATCTGTCAGCAGTATCTACTCAATAATTTGTAGCACTCCTCAGTGTTTTTGGGGTGTCCTCCCTAATTGTGCATTAATATTTCTGGCTGTCAAAAGTCATATCTGTCAGCAGTATCTACTCAATAATTTTTAGCACTCCTCAGTGTTTTTGGGGTGTCCTCCCTAATTGTGCATTAATATTTCTGGCTGTCAAAAGTCATATCTGTCAGCAGTATCTACTCAATAATTTTTAGCACTCCTCAGTGTTTTTGGGGTGTCCTCCCTAATTGTGCATTAATATTTCTGGCTGTCAAAAGTCATATCTGTCAGCAGTATCTACTCAATAATTTGTAGCACTCCTCAGTGTTTTTGGGGTGTCCTCCCTAATTGTGCATTAATATTTCTGGCTGTCAAAAGTCATATCTGTCAGCAGTATCTACTCAATAATTTTTAGCACTCCTCAGTGTTTTTGGGGTGTCCTCCCTAATTGTGCATTAATATTTCTGGCTGTCAAAAGTCATATCTGTCAGCAGTATCTACTCAATAATTTGTAGCACTCCTCAGTGTTTTTGGGGTGTCCTCCCTAATTGTGCATTAATATTTCTGGCTGTCAAAAGTCATATCTGTCAGCAGTATCTACTCAATAATTTTTAGCACTCCTCAGTGGTTTGCGCTCAGAATGGATTCAAAGCAGTCCACATATGATCTAAATGAGCAACCAGGTTCTGTCACCAGTCCTGATGTTAGTGTTCCCAGTACGTCATCTGGCCAAGGCGATGTCAAACAACAGAGTGTTTTCAAATTAGTGCAAAAAACAAAAACCAAAAAAAAATTTACTGTATTGAAGCGAAAAAGAAGTGTAACTGAGCAAAAGTTAAGTGACGATAAAAAAAAAATTGCAAGCATGCCATTCTACACACGCAGTGGCAAAGAGAGAATGAGGCCTTCACCTTTGGCTATTAGTGGCAGATCCCAAAAAGTTACCCAGGCTACAATTGGTGCACAACTACTGTTACGCGTCAAAGCTGAGCTGCAAGATACCAGTGAGGCATTACAGGAGAATATTTGCTCTGATTCACAAATGACAACAATCCCTGTGGAGAGTCCATCCAACAGTGGGATGTCTAATCGTGAGCATTCTGCTGATGTGTGCCTTAATAGCCCGAGTGTAGCCGGTGATACCCAAATTGAGGATGCCACTTTGGAATTAGAAGAGGATGAGGGGGAGATTTGTGTAGGCGACGAGGGCGCTAATGAGGATGTTGATGAGGATGAGGTTGTTTGTGTAAGTCCTGCACCAGTGGCAGCAGTTCTGGCACGTGACAAGAAAAAGGCCATTGTCATGCCTGGGCATAAAACAAAAAAATCCACTTCTTATGTGTGGAATTATTTCTACCCAAATCCAGACAACAATTGTATAGCCATTTGTAGTGTATGTGAAGCCACAGTCAGTCGAGGGAGGGACCTTAACCATCTTGGAACCTCGTCTATGTTACGCCATTTAACGAGAGTTCATGGCAAAGTGTTGGGAAAAGCTGAAAGTTCTTCCCAAAAGAATACAAGCACTCCCTCATCAGCTAAGACCCTCCGCTCACCGACATACCGACGGCTACAAAATACACCCACCACACCATCCTCATCAATATCCTCAGTAGCGCTCGGAGTTAGCCCGGCATCCCACTTAAGGCTGGATGACTCCGGCACTATTATTGATTCCTCTGAAGAAAGCGTTAGTCCTGCTGCTGCTGTTGCTGCTGCTGGGGGTGAATCGTCATCCCAGAGGCAGGTGAATAAAATGAGCAGTCCTACATTTCAGCAATTAACTGTGAAACAATCATTTGCGAGGGGAAGCAAATATGACAGCAGTCACCCAGTCGCCAAGCGAATCACAGACGCCATGGCTGCAATGTTAGTGTTAGATCTGCGTCCAATCTCCACAATAAACGCAGCTGGTTTTTCACAGTTAATTGAGGTTTTGTGTCCGCGTTACAGAATTCCATCGCGACACCATTTCTCCCGTAAAGCTATTCCACAACTATACCAAAAAGTGTGTAAAAATGTAGAGATTGCGCTGAAAAATGCCATTCTGCCCACTGTTCACTTAACCACAGATATGTGGACAAGTGGAAGTGGCCAAACCAAAGACTATATGACTGTGACAGCCCACTGGGTTGGTCATTCACCTTCACCAGCAGGAACAGCAGCAGCATGTACACCACTACGTAACATTTGTCACAGGCAGGCCACTCTTTGTATCACCGGCTTCACTAACAGGCATACGGCTGACAATTTGTTACGCAAACTGAGAGATGTGATTGATGCATGGCTTATACCACTCGGACTCTCCCCAGGGTATGTCATTTCAGATAACGCCAACAATATAGTGCGAGCATTACAGCTGGGTGATTTCCAACATATTCCCTGTTTTGCTCACACCATCAACTTGGTGGTGCAGAGCTTCCTACGAAATAACCGTGAGGTGCAGGAGATGCTTTCGGTGGCCCGTAAAATTTCAGGCCATTTCAGGCATTCAGCCACAGCATGTAGGAGATTACAGCAGCTCCAAGAGCAGTTTAACTTGCCCTGCCACCAACTTAAGCAAGAGGTGGTAACTCGGTGGAATTCCACCCTGTACATGCTTCAGAGGATGGAGGAACAGCGCAAAGCCATCCAAGCATATTGCACAAGTCATGACATTGGGAAAGGAGGGGGGATGTATTTCACTCTTGCACAGTGGGGAATCCTTTCAGTGCTGTGCAAGGTGCTGAAACCATTTGAAGTTGTGACATGTGAGGTCAGTGCAGACTCTGCTAGTTTGAGCCAAGTCATTCCTTTAATTAGACTATTGGAAAAGCAGCTTGAGAAAATGAAGGAGGAGCTGAAAGCAAGCAATTCAGCAAAGTATGTTGGCCTTGTCGATCAAGTACTTAATTCGCTTCACAATGATCCTCGAGTTATTAAGATCTTGAACTCGGATCAGTACGTTTTGGCCACTGTGCTTGATCCAAGGTTTAAAACCTACATTGAGTCTTTACTTGTAAATGAGCGAGATGTGAACTTTTGCAAGGAGCTATTGCTCAGCAAGTTGGCCGCTGAACTGGGCCTCGGCTTGACGACGTGTCCTCCTTCACTTTCTCAAGCTGTTGCTCGTAAAAAATTAAATTTCCAAAAAAGAAGCAGGGAAGACACAGGGGGCAGACGAGAACAATTTAACATCTGGGCTGGTTTGAAGGATTTTTCAAAAAAAAGTGTCACTTTGCCCATAAGTCCATCCAATATGAGTATAAACATGCAAAGGATGGTGGAGGATTACTTTCAAGAGGTAGTTGATATGGAAATGTCAGACAGTCCCTTTCCTTACTGGGAAGAAAAGCAAGCCATTTGGAAACCCATGTACAAACTTGCTTTGCAATACCTAAGCTGCCCACCCTCCAGTGTGTACTCTGAACGAGTGTTCAGCACAGCAGGGAACTTAGTCAGTGATCGCCGTAGAAGGTTACTTCCCAAAAATGTGGAGAAAATGATGTTTATAAAAATGAACTACATCTTCCACGAGGAAGGCCTTCACCATCCAAGACATCCAAGCACTGACTGTTCTCTAATGGCGGATTCAAGCGGCGATGAATTGATAGTCTGTGATGATGACGTACACACTGATGAGGGTGAGGATGAAGCTGAAGATGATGCCGATAACATCTTTTTAAAACTTTCTATGTAAGTGTAGGGTGCAATCTACCCCCAAAGAGGAAAGGGACTTGTGGCATTTCCATATCACATACCATCTTGAAAGGCTGCTGTTAGGGCAATTTATCCTTAAGGGTAGGGTGTCATAGACAGAGTGACCCTAAACTGGCTTTGTCCATTTTTCATAATATTGTACAGTCTATAATGGCTGAATTTTTTGGTATTTTATACAAGTGGAGGGGGGCCTAGAGAGACAGAGTGACCCCAAACTGTCTTTCTCCATGTCAATTAATATTGTACAGTCTATAATGGCTGAATTTTTTAGTATTTTATACAAGTGGAGGGGGGCCTAGAGAGACAGAAACCAAACTGGCTTTCTCCATGTCAATTAATATTGTACAGTCTATAATGGCTGAATTTTTTGGTATTTTATACAAGTGGAGGGGGGCCTAGAGAGACAGAGTGACCCCAAACTGTCTTTCTCCATGTCAATTAATATTGTACAGTCTATAATGGCTGAATTTTTTAGTATTTTATACAAGTGGAGGGGGGCCTAGAGAGACAGAAACCAAACTGGCTTTCTCCATGTCAATTAATATTGTACAGTCTATAATGGCTGAATTTTTTGGTATTTTATACAAGTGGAGGGGGGCCTAGAGAGACAGAGTGACCCCAAACTGTCTTTCTCCATGTCAATTAATATTGTACAGTCTATAATGGCTGAATTTTTTAGTATTTTATACAAGTGGAGGGGGGGCTAGAGAGACAGAAACCAAACTGGCTTTCTCCATGTCAATTAATATTGTACAGTCTATAATGGCTGAATTTTTTGGTATTTTATACAAGTGGAGGGGGGCCTAGAGAGACAGAGTGACCCCAAACTGTCTTTCTCCATGTCAATTAATATTGTACAGTCTATAATGGCTGAATTTTTTAGTATTTTATACAAGTGGAGGGGGGCCTAGAGAGACAGAAACCAAACTGGCTTTCTCCATGTCAATTAATATTGTACAGTCTATAATGGCTGAATTTTTTGCTATTTTATACAAGTGGAGGGGGGCCTTGAGAGACAGAAAGCAAACTGGCTTTTTCCATTTCTTTACATATTTAACTATAAGTGTAGGGTGTAATATACATTCAAAGACGATGGCTGCATTGCCAATATGCATAGATGGAGAGGAAGACAATCTGTTTTGTGTGTAGAATAGGCCTACCAACGAAGAATTAAACTGTTTTTTTGGATGATTTATTACCTCAACAATTAGATTACTTGTCTCTAAAACAGTTGGAGCACTAAATTGGGTTAATTTAGGCCCAAAAACATGGATTTTCCCAAAAAATAGCAAAACAAAACCAAACAAAACCAAAACCAAAACCAAAACACGCAATGGCGGTTTTGCAAAACCAAAACCAAAACCAAAACACGACGGTAATCCAGATCCAAAACCGAATCCAAAACCAAAACACGGGGGTCAGTGACCATCTCTAGTTACAATGCAAAGGGTGCAAATGAGTTTATTATTTTGCACATCAGATAAATACTGGCTGTTTTTTTCATGTATCACACAAATACTTGATAACTTCATTTAAAGTTAATTTAAAGATAAACTGAGATTTAAAGTTGATCTAAGACATGCCCTACCCCAACTATAAATCTGTCCCCACATTTTAAATTCCCCTCCCCCTCCAATGCAACATGGTTTTGCCAAGATTCAAAGTTACTCATTTTTATTGCTTTACTTTCCTTAATGAATCAGGCCCCTTGACTTTAACTCAGCTTCCTATTAATCATAAATATAATCGCAGATTAAAAAAAAAAAATAACAACTGAGAGATTCATTACTCTTTGAAGAGTGCTCCTCTGCTCCAGGAAGCACACAGGGCCGGGCCGTTTTTAGAAACCCTCGCTCTGTATGACGAAAGTGCCAGGCAGGAAAAGATTGATGCACTTGATAACAATGAGGCAACAAATTACAGTCATTTGAGGCGTTTACTGCATGGCTGCTTTCACTGGCAGGCAATATAAAATAGACAGCAGCCATATCTCTATACTTATTCCTGATGGCACGCTCTGCCAGTAGCTGAGATGAAACATCCTGATCCAGAATAGCACTGCTACTTGCAAGCAGTTTCCATTAGTGCATCGCTATACATCAAAGGAGGTGATAAAAGGCAGGAATTAGAGCCCTGGTGAATGTGTTTTTACCCACAACATTAGCTTCCAAACCATCCCTTTCCAGTCTCTGTGCTTCTGTTGTTGATGTCTTTGCATGTTTTCTAATTCCGGGTTCAAATTATGCATAGACATAAAAGCATTTGTTTTGTTAACGAGAAGCTATTAGTTTCTAATATGTATTTTATGTGTGCACATTCGCTCGACCGTGTACTGGACAAGCCCAGCGCAACCTTGACCCGCGCCGATGACTGTAATAGAAGGATTTATAGTTTACATGCTGTGACTGAACTTGTGTAAAATGAAAAAAAAAAAACAATAAAAAAACATCTTGTTTTCAAGTAAAAGAAGTTTTTCAATGTTTGTACATGTGTAATGAACACAAACTTCATGATAAAGTAAAATTTTTCAGATATAAAACAATGGAGGTTACATATCGTTTTGTTCAGTGATATTCCACTGCATTTCTGCTAAAAAGTAAAGTTTAATACAGTATATTTCCTCCCCATTACATAACAGACCGCTAAATCTACATCATACATTTTAGAACACGCTCCTTAAGGTACCTTATATTCTTGGGGGGGAAAAAAAAGTTAAAATTGTAGCAGATAAGATGCCATGACATCAATGTCCCTGTCCCTCTGTAATAATTCACCAATCACCACAGTGCATTTCTGCAGAGCAAGTCTACAAGCCTCTCAGTCACACTCTGCTGGCCCACACAGTGAAGCACCTCCCCTCTAACATGGCAGTTGATGTATATAACTAGTTAAGTAATACAAACCTCCATTACTTTAGGTATTTTATTCCGCTCCGTAATACAGAGATTTTATTATAGGGTTTTAAATGCTCTCTTATATATACCTGTCACCTACACACAGGGCAGCTATTTTGTGGGTTGAACGTGTATGCATGAGAATATAGTCTATTTTTTCATTAGGAAGCAGTATGTTATGAGTATAAATCAGGCCTCATGTTTATCAGTCAGACAATGCCTCAGTAATGTCACTGATGCCTAGCAAATTGAGAATGTACTAAATAAATGATAACTAGAATCTGATTCAGTGGTGGAACTACCATTGGTACAGCAGGTTCAGTGCACCAGGGCGCATGGAGATAATGCGGCCCGTTGCATGGGGAAACTAGCGAGCTGTGGACCCCGGTTCCCTCCTCCTTGCTTCCTGGCACCGGGGCCCACAGCTCGCTAGTCCCGCCTCTGATCTGATTGGTTGCTATAGGCAACATCTCTACTTTTTCAAACCCGCAGCTTGATAAATTTACCCCTAAGGGGTCTGTTTACCTACACCTCTCCGATAACAAGATTTTCTATTACTATATATTTCAGCGATAGAAAATCTTTTCTCAGACAATTTAGGCCATAAGTTTTTACCGGGGCAGCTAAGTGATGCTCAGCTCACTGGTGGCACTTGCTGGGCCGCCATCAGGGGAATACAGGGGTACTGTTGTATCGGGTCCAGGCTCACCAGGGGTCCCTGCGGAACAAACTTACCGGGGGGCCCGCTGCCCTCCAGTCCCTGGCGTCCCCGCTGCTGCCGTCAGCCAGGCAGCTGAATGAGGTTGCAGGGGAATGATTGCTCCACCTCTGCGATCATGTGATCCTCTCCCTGTCATGTGATGGACTTCACATTGATGTTCCCGTCACCGGAAGAAGGAGCAGAGAGGCTGCAGCAACCAACATCTGGTAAGTAATTTTATTTAGTTGACTAATATCAAGTAATTTTATAATTTCCAAATGCCAGCACCAGGATCACCCTCTCTATATTTTGGCCTCTAATAAAGTAACCAACCCTGTAATAATTGAAAACTAAAATAAAGAGGTAATTAAGAATTGCTGCATATACAGAGGTTGAGGTGGTAGGACTAGTCATCTGCCTGTTCGAGTGATTGGTCGGGGGACAAGGTCATGATGTCCCATAGATGTCTAGTTATGAGTGTCACTATATCTACTTAGCATATTAAAGTGGACCTATCAAGCGGTGAGAAAAATCTTACATTAACAGCAAAATAAAGGTTAATTACCATATACAGTTATTAACACACGCAACATTATTTGGAACAATTGACCATAAAAATGTGCCCGCACACAGGGGCTGGTTGAGCTGTGGAGCAGGGGGGCATCTTCCCCCCTCCCCCCCAGGCCAGTCCCATAGTGGACTGCCTTGGGCTGGGTCAATGGACCACCTGCATTTTTTTTTCATTAGAATAGTCGGGGAGGGGGGGGGGCCCTGCCAGTTTCATTTGTACTGGGCCCCACGATTTCTGACGGCAGCCCTGCTGGCTGGCAGTGGAAAGAGGCTATCAGGCCAGTGGAGGGTACTTTATCTGCACGCGCACTGAAACCCAAACCCGAAAGGTTTTTTTTAAAAGAAAAACATTTTAAACAAAATTTGTATTAAAAGAAATGGGAAAAGAGGTTTTACTTTAGGTTAGCGATCGGAGGACAGAGGTGGTCCTTATACCACTGCTGTCCTTGGTAAATAGGCCGATCCAATGCTTTGTATGGGGAAGCGGGGCTGCCATCAGAAATTGTGGGGCCCAGTACAAATGAAACAGGCAGGGCCCTTCCCCCCCAAAAACTAACCTTGGCATTTCCATATATCTCATCCCAAAATACTTCAACTCTGACAGAACAGTTAGTCCTCTGGCGCTGATTACAATTCAGGGCTGGGCTAGGCCAGGACGGGGCCAATGTGGCATCTGCCCCTGAGCCGGTACAATCTTCACCTTTTGAGGCCAGCCGGCTTGCTGTGACCACACACTGCAAGGACATGGCTGGTGGCCAAGAGGAAAGCAGAGGATACTCCCCGATCACCCTCATTGTATTTTAAACACAAAGTGACCAAACAGCATCCTTCTCCTGCTCTGTTGCCGCCAGCCTTGTCCATGCAGGCTTTTGTGATACCAAATAAACGGCTGATGGCACCTGAGTGGTGGATGGTGACATGACAGTGGTGAGAGTTCTCCACACACTGAATGGTGGATGGCTGGAATTATTCTGCAATTGGACTGCAGGAGCTTGAAAGCAAGCCAAGAGATGGCGAAGGACCTAGGAGGAGTCATTAATTTGGACAGAAGTCCTAGTAAAAGAGCCTTGCTTTAATCACATTTAACAGCTGACATTGTCCCCAGCACTAATTTACAGTTTTCCAGATATCTTTACAAGTCTCAATTATTTTCTGTTTGCACTGGTCAACTCTACATTATATTTATCCAAACTGATTGTTACATCCTGTAGTAGTTAATCGCTGTAGGAACTAATACAATCAGTTTAAAGTGGTAACTGCAATATAATTTTATATCATTTGTTTGGGAGCTTCAAAAACAAAAAATACCCGATGCAGTCAGAAATCTTTATATCATATTTAGTAAAAAAATAAAGCTTAGAATATTTGTAATCACGAGTTCAGGTGTTTTATATGCAATAAAGTATATCTACCTTTATGCTTTATGTATATTGCATGGATTGTGGATTTATTATATTATCTAAACACATGAACATTGTTAGTAGTAGCCACAATTTATGAGTGTGACATTTTACAATACATTATTTAAATTGGCCTCTTATCTCTGCACAAAACCACAATGTTGTGAAGAAACTCAAGTTAAAATTATTATTGTAGTAATGGACCAAGTGACTAAACCACAATGTTGGCTAACCTGTGACACTCCAGGTGTTGTGAAACTACAAGTCCCATCATGCTTTGCCAATATATAGCATCTTATTGCTGGAAGGGTATGCTGGGAATTGTAGTTTCACAACACCTGGGGGTAAATGTATGAATCTCTGGATTCTTCATCTCCAGCGTGTTCAGCCTCTTCAGCGCTTAAATTTAAAGCGGCACTGCATTGTAAAGGGAGTTTCCCTTTACAATGCAGCGCCGCTTTAAATTTAAGCGCTGAAGAGGCTGAACACGCCGGAGATGAAGAATCCGGAGATTCATACATTTACCCCCTGGAGTGTCACAGGTTAGCCAACACTGGACTAAACCATGAGGGTCCCATGTTTGGGATTTAATACCAGGAGAACTCACCCATGCCTGTACCATTCTCTAGAACTTGACATCTTGGAGAAGTTTAAATAAACATGGTGCTTAGTGCATTGTTTTCATAATACTGACTTGGCAGTGATGTCACTTCATTCCTTTCTAGGCCCTCATTTATATGCTCGTAGGGAACATTTCTGCATTAATGTTAACTATGCTAAATGAGATCAAGAACAGTATGTCAGATTTGGGACCAATATTATTTTTTTCAGTACTTCTTAACTGTTCTTAACATGCTTCATCTGGGCAACACTCGCAAATATAAGGATATGGGGATTGATTCATTAAATACTGACTGTTTTTTCATGTAGCACACAAATATCAACTTTAAATTTCCATGTACAAATAAGCTATCAAGTATTTGTGTGCTACATGAAAAAACAGTCAGAAAAAACAGTCAGTATTTAACTTATGTGCAAAACAGAATACTAATTTGCTCCCCTTGCATTGTAACATGGTTTTGTCCAGGAGACTGAAATAAGAAGTTTCTTAAGTTAAGATCAGGCCCATGGCTATTAACTTTTGCATTCTGAAAAATAACACAGCTCTGCATTTGTATGTTAGCAACTGCTGACCTGTTGTTAGGAAATTCCTGGGAATACAAGATTATGTTGGAGTGAAAAATGTTATGTAAAGTGGCTTCTATACAGTCAGTATTTATAGTCAGGGGCTCTTATCATCCCCCTCCCTAATTAACTTACCTTGTTTGTATGTGTTCTTACTCTGCAGATCTCTATCTTTGTGACAGGATGAGGCTGCTCCCAGTCATTGATAGGTGGAGAGTGCGCTGCGCGGTGATGATGTCACTGAGCGGCTCACTCTCAGCCTATCAATGACTGGGAGCTGCAGCATCACCAGGCAAAAAAAGATTAATTCAATTTATGTGGCACGTAGGCCCCCTAATCTTCCCGGGCCCCTTACACCAGTATCCTCCATACCCCACTTGACGGCGGACCTGTGGGAAGCATCGCCAGGGCCATCTTTTCCATTGGGCACGATGGGCAGCTGCCCGGGGGCCCCACTGGCAAGGGGGCCCAACAGGCATGGCTCTTAATGAGAATGAATAATCCTGCAAAAGAAAAAAACCTGCAAAAAAAACCTACAAGGGTCACTAAGCAAGTACATCTATCTATATCTATCTCTATCTCTATATATCTATATCTGTATCTGTATACATCTATATATCTATATCTAGGGGCCCCGGTGCACTGCTTTGCCCGGGGGCCCATAATGTTGTTAAGATGGCCCTGAGCATCGCAGGAGGCCCCCGGAGATGGTCATCACCAGGAGTGGGGCTTTGGTAAATACAGAGAACAACCTAAATCCTGCAAATACTCCCATTTCTGAGGATTTAGGGCTTATCTCCCTTTACTAAGTAAAATAGGAACTAAACTAAAAAGGACCTTTATATTTATGGTTCCGCAAATTTGACAGTTCTTGAAGGGAATATAAACCTGTTCAGCAAAGTGTACAGTAAATGTATCCAGGAGTGTAAATGGTTATGTTACGTCCTTATTGTCTGTGTTCTTCCCATCAATCCACTGTCATTTCTATTGTGAGAATGTATTGATTAGATCTGCGTCAGCTTCAGTCTTGCTGAATAAAGTGAGAGATTTGGGTGAGGATTCTAGCACCCGTCCTGAGATCAGCTGTTTTTTTTTTATTGTTCAAACTTAATGGAGCAGCTCTGATGTACAGTAAGTGCCTGTGAGATTAGCATCAGCTGAAACAAATGAGCAATTTAAAGATGTTTAATGTCAACTCAGATTGATGATTCATAGGGTACACTGTCAATGAACGGGAAACGGGAGCCATGCCATCAGAAAGATGAATACACAGCCAGTCCATCTTCCCCAATTTAACTGGCTCAACAACTTACAGCAAAATAAAGATAAAATGCACATATATTATATTACCAAAGCATGCTGTATGGGTTTTCATATTTTAACAGAACATAGTGGGCCTGATTCATTAAGCAAAAAATTAGTAACTTTGAACCTTGACAAAACCATGTTGCAATGTGAGGGGTGCAAATGAGTTTATTATTTTGCATATAAGGAAAATGCTGGCTGTTTTTTCATGTAGGACACAAATAATGTATTAGCTTTATTTTTACACTGACATTAAAAGTTGATCTAGGACATGCTCTACCCCAACTATAAATCTGTATTCACATTTTAAATTTACCTCCCCTCCAATACAACATGGTTTTACCAAGGTTGAAAGTTACTCATTTTTTTTGCTTTACTTTCCTTAATGAATCAGGCCCAATATATTTTGCTTTTTCAACAAACTTTTACTATGTGCATTTTTTGGGATAAAGATATTTCAGTGTGACATTAGATAACAGGCACCAATTGGGTGGTCCAATATATATAATAATTGCAAGCTATCAAATTTAGAAAACCAACTTCATAAAAGTGAAAGCGAAAAGGCAGCTTGGAAAACTTCTGTTAGTTGATGTCAGACCTGTTATTTTTTTAAGTGGAAATTACTATATGTGTGGGTTTAGTGGTCATTTGCGGTCGAACCTTCTCATTGCCAAATGGTGAATTGTACAAAATGTGGTCATCCTAAGACCTACAGTTATTAAGACTGGATGCTGATAATTTAGGGAACAATGTGGGTTGTCCCAAACTCTGACAAATACAACAAGGAGACTTGAGGATGGACAAGGTGGTATGTAAGTGGTTAAGTCACAGCTTTTGTCATGTATTGCCTTTTGCAGAGATGTCACTCCTCAGCAACACTGTCTTAAAATCTTGCTGCAGCCATATCACTGTCAAATAAAGCAGTATGGGTTTACAAGGGGAGAGGTGGCTTAGAGGTTAGCACTCCTGCCTTACAGCACTGGGGTCATGAGTTTGAGTCCTGACCATCTGTGAGGAGTTTGTATGTTCACCCCGTGTTTGCGTGGGTTTCCTCCGGGTGCTCCGGTTTCCTCCCACACTCCAAAAGCATACTGATAGGTTATTTAGCTGCTAACAAATTGACCCTTGTCTGTGTGTGTGTTAGGGAATTTAGACTGTAAGCCCCAATGGAGCAGGGACTGATGTGAGTGAGTTCTCTGTACAGCACTGCGGAATTAGTGGTGCTATATAAATAAATGGTGATGATGATGATGATGATAAGACCTGAATGGTGATAGGAAAAAAGTTTCTGAGTTACAACTGCTAGTTTTGAAGTTTCTAGCTCTACTGTTAGCAGACACTAACCTATGTATCAAGCAATGTAATTAGACATATAGTCAAAAAAGAATAAGCAACATTCACCGCATACCACACAATTTCCTCAGTCTGGAAACTAAAATTCTTGTCAACAAAGAATCTGCCAATTTTCCAGCTTGTGCGACCTCAGGAACCAATACTGTAGTAGACTGCTTGAGTCATAGTACTTTTTATCTACAGTTGCATATGACTCCTGTACTTCTATTAAACCTATCCACTACATAAGCTCACTGAATGTGCAAAAAGTCTAGAACCTTATGTCATTGCAGTATGCCAATTCACTCCATTTCTTTCTGCACTTCACTGCCTATAGCAACCAATCAGATTCTAGCTATCATTTATTTAGTACATTCTACAAAATGACAGCTAGAATCTGATTGGTTGCTATAGGCAACATCTCCACTTTTCAATCCTGCTGGAAACTCGCAGCCTGATACATTTACCCCAGTAGCACAATTAAAGCCCTGTTGGCTTCTATACTTAGTATAATCTGGGGCCTCCCTTACATCCTCCCAAGACTAATAACACCCACAATCTATAGAAACACCATACACAAACATACTTTGTCCCCAGACACGTGTCACCTGGCCTGCTGGCCTTTGTTTCTTGTCAGTCTAATTCACTCCTGATCTATTCATCACTTGTCTGTCCTCCTCATTTCTACCAGAACCTGCATAAAACATAGGGTTCACGTCTGGGCCCCCAGGGCCCCTGTTGCAATGATTATGCTTTACGCCATTGTTGGTGACTATGTTATTTTAGGAAAAGACATAAATAATCTAGATGTTCTTTTTAAATGCCATGATTTGTCAGCAATAGTTTTATTAACCCCAGCTTGAAAAAACAAAAGACATCTAATAAGCTTCTAGTCATAAAGCAATCAGTGTGATGAAAAGTAAAGCAAGTGGCAGCAATTACTTCTCAGGGAATGTCTCGCATGTCTGTTTTAACAAGAATACCAATAGCGTTTAGGGTTTTGCTTTCTCACAGCTCATTAATGAAGGGGATGTGCAATCAATGGGTTAATGAAGCAAATAGCAGAGAAGTATTTAATAATGTTTAGCTCTTTAAAAATAGCCAACAAAATAATTGGAAATATGTGTATATTGAAAACCTTTTATGCAGAAATAGAGAAACAGACACACACTTTAACTAGAGCTCTGATGCGGGCTGGCTTAATGAGCTTGGTCAAAGTAGACAGAACTATTTTGTATAGGCTGAGAACAAAGAAGTTCCTATGGAAATGAATGATTCTGTTCTGGTCATGTAATTTAAGGTAAAGAGAACCTGCCAATCACAGAAGACATCCGTCTGCTCCACATCGGTGCTCTACATCAGGTAACCTACAACAAGTTGCCACAACTTATAGCAATAATAACACTGTTTGCTGAAAAAACACAACAAGGGCATATAATGGGAGAGATCACACTCTACGGGCCCTTGTAAGAACCAGGGGCCTGATTCATTAAGGATCTTAACTGAAGAAACTTCTTATTTCAGTCTCTTGGACAAAAACCATGTTACAATGCAAGGGGTGCAAATTAGTATTCTGTGTTGCACATAAATTAAATACTGCCTGTTTTTTCATGTAGCACACAAATACTTGATAGCTTATTTGTACACTGAAATTTAAGGTTGGTATTTGCTACATGAAAAAACAGACAGTATTTAACTTATGTGCAAAACAGAATGCTAATTTGCACCCCTTGCATTGTAACATGGCTTTATCCAGGAGACTGAAATAAGAAGTTTCTTCAGTTAAGATCCTTAATGAATCAGGCCCCAGAATATCACATATGGGTTCTTCATCCCCCCATCACTAGATGGCTTTCTCCCTCTATGTCTAGGCAGTGTAGGAACTATCACCACTGCAGGGGGTGAGGTTACTACAGGTCCGAAAGGCGAGGTATTTCTCCCCCAGGTCCCCGATCGCCTTTCTGCTGAGTAGATTGAACACAGTGAAGCCCCAGTCACCTCTCTAATAGGGTCCTGGGACATAGGTATCTATTTTTATTTTAAATATTGTTGTTGTTATGTTCACGCTAAGCTGATTCATGGTTACAATATGCCCAAATGCACTAATCCTCGGGGTGGAAGTGAGTAGGGATTGGAAGGGGTGTGACAAGACAAGCATTTTGTATGTAAACAGAATTACAGTGAAAATTGTTATTCATATGGGGTTATATCATATCTCTGTTGATATGATGTGTTGGTATCAGCTATAACTTGTACAGAACATGTTGTCTTATGGAAAACACCTTGGACAAATCAACAGGTAAGTTAACTAATTGGGTCAAATACACTAGAAGGGCCTAAGGCAATTGCAGAATGGATTTACCTTTGAGCCAACCGACATCTAACATATATGCTAAGCCAGTGATTTCCAGCCAATGTGTAAGGAAAATTTGTGTGTCACAAGAGTTGTTCTGTAATAAGGAAAACTCTGAAATGTTGAACATATTTGATAGGGTATATTACAGTATATTACAGTATATTGTGACTGTAAATTAAACACATTAGCTATACTTTGACATAGCTTACTTTTATATACTTATGCTTAAATACAGTTACATTAGAAATATATGTCTGCAGTCTTAACCAAATTTTGGTTTAGTGGATCTTTCCTCCAAGCCATTTCCACTCTATACACTAGTCCTTCAGCCAGTGTCTTCGGCAATGGGTTCCTTTCCTCCTCCTTTCAGATCACTAATGGCACTAGGCAGGGATGTCCCCTCTCCCTATTAATCTTTGCATTGGCTATGGAACCCCTGGCCATCAAAATTAGAACAATGCCATCAGAAGATCTATTATTGGTACCACCCACCACAAAATATATCTCTTTGTGGATGAGATTCTACTATTTGTCACAAAACCTGAGTCCTCATTACCTGCATTATCCCAAATCTTACAGGACTACTCAGGGGTCTATTATTACAAACTCAACACTTCTAAATCAGAGGCACTGGGGACGGCCCCCCCACAGAACACACTACGGTCCCTAAAGTCACTATATAAATTCCAATGGTGCCTCACCTCTATGATATACCTAGGAGTATGTGTTCACCTGAATCCTGCTTCAGCCATTGAGACTAATTACGAACCGCTCTTAAGAAACTTTGATACACTCACTAAATCTTAGGTTAATTACGAAATCTCTTGGCTGGAGAGAGTGGCCACCCTGAAAATGATGTTGGTTCCAAAGATCCTGTATTTATTCCACTCTATCCCCAACCTGGTTCCTGGTTCTCTTCTAAACAAATTTTACACAATAGCATTTCACTTTATTTGGCGCAATAAATGCCCTTGACTTTCTAGAGACCGAATGTTTCGCTCTAGGTTGAGAGGTGGCCTAGCCAGGCCCAAATTGGAATCTTATTAGCATGCAACTCTACTAGACCAACTCAGAGATTGGCAGGCCCCTTCCCCTGTCAAACCTTGGGTTACCATTGAATTCCACAACTCTTCCTCATTCTCATTAGCAGACCTTCTCTGGTTAGATAAACCTAGCAGACCATGTTCTGCAAATGCCCTCCGAAGTATCAAAGACTTACTCGTTGTTTGGGATAAGATGATGCTCTTATCACCGGATACCTCTCTCCTCTTCTCCAACCTCTCTACATCTGGCTTTGTCACAACTAATCCCAGATCTTCGCCTTGAATTTTGGAACAGACAAGGAGCTGGAAAATTACATGATCTTTTAGAGGGCGGCTCACTACCTCCTTTTTCCGATCTACAAGCTAAGTATGACATACCAGCTCAAGACTTTTATAAATATCTCCAGATCAGACGCTGGATACAGTCATACCTGTCACATCCCCCATCTCTATAGCCCAGCATTGGAAGTCTCCACTACCCCCATCACTTTCACAAATTATTGCCAAAATACAACGTAGCTATGAGATAGAAACTATTGGCTTTGTATGCTCCACTGCTGTATCCTCTCCATTGATCAAGTGGTTCCCATGGCATGAATATTATTCGGAACATCTCCCTCTACAGGACCCTCAGTAACTGAGCCAATTCAAAATGTTGATTATCTCTAAATATGTTTCCTTCCTGACTCCCCTTTCTTCCCATCTATTTCTGGGTTATGGTTTTATTCTGTATAGCGTCTTTGCTATATGTTAACAATGTAAATGCACCAATTTCTGATATTATTGACTGCAACTACTATACATTGTTATGTCTGTTTACTTTACTTTATAAAAACAATAAAAAAGCTTTCTAAAAACAGAAAAGGACCAATGAATACCATATATAGTATCGTGCATGCTCACTTACCTCTAGAACAAGCCAGAGTTGTCCTCCAACATATTGATCAGCTTTGTAAAACATCCCATAGAACATAACAACATTCGGATGATTTGGAAGTGTTTTGAGAATGTTATACTCTGCTTCGATCTCTTCATCAACATCCTACGTTAAAAGCACAGGACATTTCATAGAATAAGTTTGACTAATATTTTAGTGAAAATATTTCACCCAGTTATCTATATTAGGTTTTTTTTAAAAATACTAAACAGACAAAACATTGTTAATAAACTATTCACAGGAACATTGTCTAAAGTGACAACTGTTTTGCTTCTTAGCATATAGGATAAAGTAGACCTTAAAGACTTTGTAAAAATTGGCCAACTTATTTTTAATCAATCCTGTATACCGTATAGCTCTCTTTATATCCACCAGAATGGAAGCACATAGGACATTTCATGTAATCATTTACATGACACTGAAAAAGTAGCTCTATGATTTCTATTATTATTATTATTATTATTATTATATTAACCTTTCACTGATATATTTTTGCTGTGTATGTCTACTACACGTGAAGCTATAAATATGTAAATATTCTGACTACCACAATTATTTGCTAAAAATTACAGAAAAAAGCAATGTATATTTTTGAGAGAAACAAAACTAATTAAAAAATGTTAAATGAAACACATTATTTTTCTAATAACTTTAAGTTGTTCCAGCTTCAACTAGGTTTAATGATGCATATCTATTATATAATTTGAAAATAATTTGTTGACATCTCAATTCAAAAGCACATTAAAAAATCACTTTTAAATATTGATTTCTTTTAGGGTTAAAAATTAAAATCTGGAACGTGCACATCCCATGAGATACACATTGCTTGAGCCTTATGTGGGCATATTCAAATTAGTATCCTAATATATTGTCATGATACAGAATTACTATAATCTGACATAATTGTTAATAAAGTCAAATAACTGACTAACATTAAACAGCAACATTGATTTAGTGTAGAAAGCAATATGCATATTATATTTGTATATGTATATATTATATATGTAAAAGCAGTTAATTAAGTAGACTTGTCCTTTTCACATCTATTCGACTTCAGAGTTCAATCTTTTAATACTATGGGGCCGATTCAATTCTGCCGCGGCGTTAAGATTATTACCGTTAATACGGACATTTTAACCTGGATTTCTCAGGGAGCTGCGAGTAAACATCCAGCGTTGAAATTATCGTATTAAGGGTAATAATTATGCGCAGTTTTACTGTATTAACGGTAAAACTGCTAACGTCGCGTTATTCTTGGTGAAGTTGAATCGGCCCCTTTGTAGCTTATGTTACTGAATGCTTATATGCTCTCTCATGTCCATGTCCTTTTGCCGTATACAAATAAAGTTATTCGAAACAGAACTAATTCTATTTTCAATATACGTAATGTCCCTGAATATCCCCATCAAGTTCATAATCAAATATTATATATTATATAATATTAGTAAAGCATACAACGATTATATAACTCAACAGTAAGTACTAATATTTAATCACTGACCATATCTTGCCTTTCTCACCTACATGTGAACATTTCTAAAACACACTACTTGGTTATGCAATCATTTTGGTTCATTCATTTGCCACTTTACAATTTAATGATAGCCCCATTTTGGTAATTGGCCTTCTCCTTTATAAATTGCACAGGGCTCTCTTAACAGCATTATAGGCCCAAAGGCAAAGCAGTGCACTGGGGCCCTACCTACACAACCACTCAAAGGAAGAAAAATGAAAAATTATTGATAAAATTAAGCTTATATATACCTCCAACAAAATCAGCGTTTAAACATTAAAAAACATGCTGTACAGCAGAGATTAATCCACACAGCGGGTTGGACAAAGTAACATGAGCCTTGAAGTTGAAAAACAAGAAATTCAACAAAAAGTGGTACCTGGTAGATGAGATCATACAGAAGGAGATGGTTCAGTACGAAATTACTATGGATTATTTATTATCAATCAAGTGCTCAAATTTCTTTGCAGAGAATTGCTTCAAAAGTTGCTTCAATAAATTGTGTGTGTTGATTTTGTCTTGTTTATGTACAATTAGTACGTGTACGTTGTTTTCGTCAACCTTAAGATATGTATTTGCAACAGCAAGATCTCATGTACAGATAACAGCTGATATTGAGGTGATTAGTCCACATAAATGGTTTAATAAAGAGGGTTTGAAGGTTCTGAATAAATCTACTGGAATAATATACTGAAAAGTTGGCAAGCCTATGGAGCCCCTATGGTTTTGGGGCCCCCGGACAACTGCCCAGTGTAGCCATGCGTTAAGACAGCTCTGAGATTGCCCCCGCTTCAGGCTAGTATGAATACTGCTGTAGACTCATTCACGTCAACAACGTCACATCCTCTACTGCCCATTCTACCAGTAATTGCACTGGCCTCATCTACCATTCAGGAATACATTCTATTTTCTAACCTTATATACAGATTAAGTTATACTATAGCCTTATATATAATATGTGAATTATATTTTTCTTGCTCTCTTCCTCTTCTCTCAAACTTTCTGCTGCACATCAGCCTGTCAGCCCATAAGCCAGGGTTTCCCAAACCCAGTCCTCTGGGCTCCCAACAGTGCAGGTTTTCTGGATCATAAGTGACATAATTAGGACCACCTGTGGATCTGTTACAATGTGTCATTCAGTAATGAATACACCTGTGCTCCAGCAAGGAGATATGGAAAACCTGCACTGTTAGGGAGCCCTGAGGACTGGGTTTGGGAAACCCTGCCATAAGCAATTGAGAAAAGTCACTTTTTCTGAGAAACCAACTCATATTAGAATCCTGTTGCAGTACTTACATCAGCATGTATACTAACTAACCTTATATTTCTTTTATTTTGTAGAATACTGTAGAATCCTTCCTTATCCCTTGTTTTTTATCTTTATTTGTGTGTAATGTCTGCGCAACTTTACCTGACTGTTCAGTACTATATGAAATGTTGTCAAAATGTGAATAATATATGAGATAATGCATCCCGTACAGTAAATTATATTGATATTAGAAGTCACCTAGGAGTTCTGTAACAATATATTTATACAGGACATGGAAATCAAAGGTGACTTCTAATACCATTCATAATTTATAGTAGGGGTACATTATTTATTTATAATCAGGATATTTTCCTAATGAACTGAGGTGATGATGTTAGAATTGATTGATTATAAGTGATGACATTAGAACTTGCTTTGTATATATATTTTTATATAGGCGCTTATACATATATTAACATCACTGTGTGTTATAATAATGATACGTGTTTCAGAAGTCAGATCCATTCCACCGTTAGAATGTTGGCGCCTAGACTCCGAGAAATGATTTACTTCTGTCTGAAGACCAATCCTATTTAGAACAATACATTTTTGGGTTATATCAAGACTATACATCTGAATGGGAATAGCTTATTTGCATATGGTCTCTAATTATTATCTTAAAATGTCTGTAAAGATTGAATGGCCATACATAATAGGGCATTACTGATGATGAGCAATCTGCGTACACACAGCAATAGCAGTCACCGGTTACTGAATTTTTGTGAAAGGAACTATTGTAATCTGGATAGGTTTGAATCATCACAGCCATCACTCATGGTTGGTGGAGCACTATACACTATCTGATTTCAGGCCAATGTGGTCTAAAATGGCCAATTTGATCAAGATAATTGCCACGTGTGGCAAGCTTAACCCATTTTTGTTTCATTGAGGTTGCTTAGCTCTACAGACATCATTGTTTTTAAACAAAAAGAGAACTGCAAGTAACATGTGTGTTTGCATAATTAAACTCACAGTTATGAGTCATAAAGCCAGTTTGGTGATACTCTTTGGAAAACTGTAATTAAAAATAAACTTGGCTGAAGTTTTCCACTTACACTGATCGGATCCAAGATCTTCACCGCTGCCAGGCTGCCATCTCTCTTGTTGTTGACTTTGTAAACCTTTCCGTATGTCCCTTTGCCTATTGTATCGATAATTTCCCAAGTGTCAGAGGGGTCATCAAGAGACTCAAGTCCAATCATATTTGGATTATAAGGGAATAATCCAAACAGAGACTTCCTGAAAATCAAATCATATTCAGTTAGAATTCCTTTTATTATTATTATTAGTAATAGTAATAATAGTAGTTTTTGAATACAGTGTGAGCAGGGAAATCTACTGTTATGTTACATGTTATGTAGATCATACTTGCCAACTCTCCCGGAATGTCCGGGAGACTCCCGCATTTTGCGTGAGTCTCACGGACTCCCGGAAGAGTAGGCAAAACTCCCGAAATTTGGCGACATTCACAGCAGTGAATGGAGGGGGCGTGGCTTAAATGTGTCATTAAGCTCCGCCCCTTTCTAGTCAATGCCGTTAATTTTGGCTTTTTATGGTGGGGGCGGAGCCAGGGCCACCTTCAGAAATAATCATGCCCAGTACAGGCCCCCCGTGTCCCCCTCCCCTGATGAGCGCCCCCCCATGAGCAACAGCAACATATACTTACCTGGGGGCCCGCCGCTGGTCTCTGCTACTGTGTCTTCAGCCTGGCTGTCACGGTACCCCCGGTACCCCCCTGATGGCGGCCCTGGGCAGAGCTATGGTGACGCAAAATGTCACCACGCCCTCCTCCTACCCCATGTCACATGACTTCTCTTCTTAAAAGTGGGCATGTATGATGTAGATAATATACAGTTATACAGTATATGATATACTCTTAAGAAAATGTTTATGTTAACTCTTATAGAAGCTCATTTTTGTTAGTCTCTACATGTAAGATAGATAGTAGGTTCATTTAATTGTGCTTAGAGTTAAGAAGTCGGATGACATTTCTGAGAAATAGTGCTAAAAAGAACATAGTAATCAATAAGGTCTTTCCTGTAATTTTTCTACTGCAGTTTAGAAAATGTAGAAAAATCAAACGTAATTGGTTGCTAAGGGCAACAACACCATTTTTCCTTTGCACTAGTCTTAATAATGTCTCTTAATTAAATCAGCACTCCCAGGTAGGGTGAAAAGTTTATTCTACCCAGGACTTCTAGAATATAATATCATAAATGATGCCATCTGCATGTGATCTTTCCTGATATAAGCATCATTGTCCCTGTGACGTGTTATATGTATCTCTGCCTCTGTGATAAATGAACAGTATGTAAGTATTTCTATGTACTGTTTATTTGACTTCTAAGTTATCTTGAGAAGTAAAACACTCTATTGGGTATATTTACTAAACTGCAGGTTTGAAAACGTGGAGATGTTGCCTATAGCAACTAATCAGATTTTAGCTGTCATTTTTTAGAATGTACTAAATAAATGATAACTAGAATTCGATTGGTTGCTATAGGCAACATCTCCACTTTTTCAAACCCGCAGTTTAGTAAACCATCATCATCAACATTTAATTATATAGCGCCACTGATTCCGCAGCGCTGTACCGAGAACTCACTCACATCAGTCCCTGCCCCATTGGAGCTTACAGTCTAAATTCCCTAACGCACACACACACACACACACACACACACAGACTAGGGTCAAAAGCATGGCAGACTGTGAAGGAGGAGCAAAGGCAGCATGGCAGACTGTGAAGGGGCAAAGGCAGCATGGCAGAGTGTGAAGGGGGGCAAAATCAGCATGGCAGAGTGTGAAGGGGGGCAAATGCAGCATGGAAGAGTGTGAAGGGGCAAAGGCAGCATGGCAGAGTGTGAAGGGGGGCAAAAACAGCATGGCAGAGTGTGAAGGGGGGCAAAGGCAACATGAAAGATTGTGAAGGGGACAAAAGCAGCATGGAACAGTGTGATAAAGGGGTGCAGGAGAACGTGGGAGCAAAAGCAGCATAAGGGGTCACAGCATGGTGATGAAGGGGCACAGTCATGTGTGTGTAATGGCATAGCGGGCTTGTGGCTACGTAATGTGTGTGTGTGGTAGGTGGTGGCTAACTAATGGGTGCTCTTTTGTTTGTGGGGTGATGGTGTGGCAATTTAATTTTATAGTGGGGACTATTCATTTAAGATGGGGTGGTTTGGACGCTATTAATTGAATGTCGGCTGAGTTTGAGGAGCATGAGGTCTAATTATTAAATGTGAAAATGTATTATTTAATGACAGTGACGGTTGCGGGAAATAGGTATATTTATTATACGTAAATGCTGTGGCTGTTTGGAGGCAGGGAAATAAGTTTATTTATTACATGGGAATACTATTACTTTAATGTTGGGGCTGGAGGAAGGACTAAGAATTAATCGTGGGTCCTATTGATTTAACGCCGGGGATGGTTGGAATTTTCTAAATGTAACCCATTTTTTTCCTCCAAATAAGGCCCCCAACATTCCAGGATCCAGATCCAGACAAGCCGCAACTAAAGAAATCTGCAGTGAAAGTGACAAGAACAGGTAAGAGAGAGCAGGACAGTCTGTCAAATGTTCTGATTCTAGTGGTGCAATCCCGATTTTTGGTGACTGTTCTGTCCAATCTAACGGACAGGCTAAGAATGTGTACTCTTTATATACACACTGTATTCTTTATATACTACACTATGGTGCTAGATGTCCTTCGTGGGCTGACCATTCCCCCTCTAGTGTCTGGTCTCGCCTCTATGATGTCTGGCCACCCCCTCTGGTGGGCCCCTAGCGTTGCAGTCCCATGGTGTTTAGTGCTGTTAAAGGGGCAATGACAGTACGCCGGCTGGACAATGTACAAGGTTTATTAAAAAGCACTGTCCAGCCAGCGTACTGTCATTGCTCCTTTAACGGCACTAACAATACTCTCACTTTTTACCTGTCACGTCATTCCTGTGCGCCGGACACTCGATCTCTCTAATTTATTGAAAGTCAGCTTTTCCAAGAGTCGGCCAGTTGAAGATGTCGGGAATGGCAGCTTCGTGATGGCGCTGTAGGGGTGTCGTTTTTATTTTTTATTTATTCTTTTTTTAATATCATTAATGTTCAAATTATGTATATATATCTATCTATATATATATATATATATATATATATATATATATATATATATATATATATGTGTGTGTGTGTGAAGGAATATATTGATTATTTTTTATTTATTCTTTTCTAATATAGTCAATGTTCAGATAATATACATGTGACGGAACATAATGATTATGTTTTATGTAATTTTATGTCAAGAAACATTTAATTTTTCATTTATTGATTTGTAATAAAACAAATTGTTTTTCGGCACATGTTGGTTTAATGTTTTTATTCAACTAAATTACTCAAACAAAACACAAAACAGAAGCATTGTCGAATCATGTTATATTGCTAGATTTATTCCCCCTCAGGTGACATGAGAATATGTCACTGACTATCATTTCCTGGCTGCCGCTACGAGCTCCTGTTCAGGTGACATTTTCAATCACACTGGCTGTACTGTCCTCTACAATCCCTGACTCCTTTCGCTTCGTAAAATTAAATAGAGCATATGCTGCCTTTATAGCGGTACCTACCCTTTATAGCGGTACCTACCCTTTATAGCGTAACCTACCCTTTCCACATATCTCATTATTGTAGTCACAATAATATTTGTGGTAACAGAATTTCCAAAGCAAGGTTTGCCCACTGTTGAGTTAATTGAGGCGTTAAAGCCTCTTATTGAAGAAGATTGGATGTGCTTCATTCAGAGCATAAATAGAACCATAGACATCTGGGAGGTAAATGTATCAAGCTGCGATTTTCTGGTGGGTTTGAAAAGTGGAGATGTTGCCTATAGCAACCAATCAGATTCTAGCTATCATTTATTTAGCACATTCCACAAAATGACAACTAGAATCTGATTGGTTGCTATAGGCACTATCTCCACTTTCAAACCCACCAGAAACTTGCAGCTTAATACATTTACCCCCTGGCCTTCAATAAACAAGTATCTGCCTTCTGGGTCACAAATCTTAGATAGTAAATGAAAAAGGGTTTGTATACAAATCAGAATGGCCCTGACTCTTTTGTTTTCTTGCGAAGAAGCTAAATGGATATCACTAAAGTGTTTATCTAAATATTTAGCGAATGAGGTTTGACTAAAATAAGCTTCATGAAAAATAATAAATTGAGCTCTATATTTATGATAGTAAAACATAGTTATGGTCCACTTCTTCAGAGAACCCACATTATATGATAGAAAAAACATTTTTTGTCTGAAAGCATTAGTAATCCTCTTTAAGTAAGAGCATATTGTTTGATTTTGAGGTGATTAACAAAGCTTACAATCCACTAGCTATGAGGAAAAGGATGATCACAGAGGTGTGGATAATAGCCTAAGAAAACAAAAAAAAAATAGAACAACATTTTTAACAATCTCATCTGAATTCATGGGTATAGTACCACCTGGTACATCCTCCCACTTTAAGAGTAGACAAAAAGGAGAGGAAGAGGAAAAATATGTAATGTTGGGTATCACACACATAAACCCTCACCACCCAAACCACAAAAAATGATCAATAACAAACTGGGACCCTGTCTAAACGAGGCATGACATTAAGGCTAAAAAACTTGGAAATATCCGAGCACAATAAAATAACCAAGTATCGAATCTGGGGCAGATGCCAAAAGAAACGAAAGGTGGACCCTTTCATTTTCCCCTTTCTCCCCTTCTCCCCCACTTTGCCCCTTTAAGCTAAGTTTAAAAACTGGTTAAATGACATACTGACAATGTTCTTTTACTTATTATTGTCTTGATATTACATTCATGGCCAAAAGTTTTGAGAATGACACAAATATTGTTTCTCACAAAGTCTGCTACCTTAGTTTTTATGATGGCAATTTGCATATACTCCAGAATGTCACGAAGAGTGGTCAGATGAATTGCAATTAATTTCAAAGTCCCTCTTTGTCATTACAATGAACTTTATCCCCAAAACAACATTTCCACTGCATATCAGCCCTGCCACATAAGGAACAGCTGACATCAGGTCAGTGATTCCCTGGTTAACACAGGTGAGAGTGTTGACGAGGACAAGGCTGGAGATCACTCTGTCATGCTGATTGAGTTACAATAACAGACTGGAAGCTAAGGAGGGTGGTGCTTGATATCATTGTTCTTCCTCTGTTAATCATGGTTAACTACAATGAAACACGTGCAGTCATGATTGCTTTGCACAAAAAGGGCTTTACAGGCAAGGATATTGCTGCTAGTAAGATTGCACCTAAATCAACCATTTATCGGATCATCAAGAACTTCAAGTAGAGAGGTTCAATAGTTGTGAAGAAGGCTTCAGGGCGTACAAGAACATTCAGCAAGCGCCAGGACCATCTCCTAAAGTTGATTCAGCTGCAGGATCAGTGCACCACCAGTGCAGAGCTCTTTCAGGAATGGCAGCAGGCAGTTGTGAGTGCATCTGCACAAACAGTGAGGATGAAGGATGGCCTGGTGCCAAGAAGGTTAGTAAAGAAGCCACTTCTCATCAGGAAAAACATCAGGAAAAGACTGATATTCTGCAAAAGGTACAGGGATTGGACTGCTGAGGACCGGGGTGAAGTTATTTTTTCTAATGAATCCCCTTTCAGATTGATTGGGGCATCTGGAAAAACGCTTGTCCAGAGAACGAAAGGTGAGCGCTACCATCAGTCCTGTGTCATGCCAACAGTAAAGCATCCTGAGACCATTCATGTGTGGGGTTGCTTCTCAGCCAAAGGAGAGGGCTCACTCACAATTTTACCTAAGAACACAACCATGAATAAAGAATGGTACCAAAACATCCTCCAAGAGCAACTTCTCCCAACCATCCAAGAACAGTTTGGTGACGAACAATGCTTTTTCCAGCATAATGGAGCACCTTGCCATAAGGCAAAAGTGATAACTAAGTGGCTTCGGGATCAAAAGATCAAAATTTTAGGTCCATGGCCAGGAAACTCCCCAGACCTTAATTTCATTGAGAACCTGTGGTCAATCCTCAAAAGATGAGTGGACAAACAAAAGCCCACATACTCTGACAAACTCCAAGCATTGATTAGACAAGAATAGGCGGCCATCAGTCAGTATGTGGCCCAGAAGTTGATTGACAGCATGGCAGGGCGAATTGCAGAGGTCTTCAAAAAGAAGGGTCAACACTACAAATATTGACTCTTTTGAATGAACTTAATGTAATTGTCAATAAAAGCCTTTTGACACTTATGAAATGCTTGTAATTTTACTTCAGTATACCATAGCAACATCTGACAAAAAGGTCTAAAAACACTGAAGCAGTAAACTTTGTGAAAACCAATACTTGTGTCATTCTCAAAACTTCTGGTGGAAAAGCAGGCATATTTTACTAAAGTGCATGTTGATTCATGGGTATTTACTCATGTTAATGGTGCATACGTGTAAATGAGCCATAAGAAAAGAAAAAAGCTTGATCTTTTACACCTGTGCTCAGTGTTCTATAAGAGAACTTTGTATGCATGAAATCAGGGCCAATTTTTGTTTACTTTGTTGAAATAATGTTGCTCTTAGGATTTTATGTACGATTTGTGTGTGTGTGTGTGTGTGTGTGTTAGGGAATTTAGACTGTAAGCCCCCAATGGGGCAGGGACTGATGTGAGTGAGTTCTCTGTACAGCGCTGCAGAATTAATGGCGCTATATAAATAAATGGTGATGATTATGATGATGATGATGATGATTTTTATATCAAAGACTATGCCGTGTCAGTCATCACTATCAGTCGGCATTTACACCTGTCCTGTAGTAGATGCAAAAGATGTGTCTGAAAACAAGTGCGCTTACGCCAAACACAGAACTTGAATCTTCCGTATCTTCTTAATCGGAACGCCCTCACTGTACATGGCCTACGTTAGACCACCCTTCCACCTTTCAAGTTGAAGGAAGTCCTAAGTGTATTTTGCGTTCGGACATGAATTGCATTGTATTGTATTGTGTTCATTGGCATAATGCCTATTTCTGGGCACCCGCAGAGCTATTTCTCACAAGATATGCTACACAAACGGACATCTCTACAGGCCAGAGAGCATGCCGATCAGAACTCCAGTGGATGTGTCCCCTACACACTTAACCAGGGTGTTTTGTTTCTAAAGAGTTTGAGAAGTGAGAAAAGCAAGGCTGAAACATGATTACTCAAAGGACAGAAAGATAACAGAGGTCGGGAATTGTCCCAAGGGAATATAAGCGCCCAGAATGTAAAAGATAAAGAAAAATTGAACATGGCAAGAGTTAATACTAGAGGGTTTTTTGTTATGATTTAACAGCCAATCAATAAGGAGGTCTGGGGATGGCCTGAGCTGGGGAAGGCTTATAAGGTTGGGATGTATTCAGTTTCACTCTCTTGCCACTGGAAAATTCCCTGCCCGCCCTGGCCCTGATTTCTTTGTGTTGATTGCATTGTTGTTTGCTCTGCATTTCCCTGCCTGAAGGATCTTGTTGGCGGAATAGCCTTCCAATCAGCAGCCATATTGGCACATTCAGGTGGCGGTTGGGCACTCTCCCTTAACAGGGAGGTTGATTTAGTAACACTCCCCCTTGGTGAGTTTTGGGGCACCTCCTGTCCAGACACGCCCCAGCTATTGAGCCAAAGAAGGGTAAAGTTGGTCCTCACCGCCTAGCAGTGTTATAATACATTGGGTTGATATAATTTTGGCTTTTGGAGCGGCTGATAGCTGACTGATTCTGCTTTTTAGTTGCCACCACTTTAATTTATTTTCAATATAATTTGTGACCTTTCATTTGCCAAACAAGTGTCTTGTGTCTTTATTTATTAGATAAGATAACGCTTGGTAAGTGAACTCAGGTAACAGTTATAGTGTAAATCAACCGCTAGGCCACTTATAGGTAATAATGACAACTGTAGAGAAATAGGGACAGTTTAATTAAGTGTTTAAAGAGAAAATAGTAGTGATAAGAGAGGAAAATTGATTGAATGAAAGAGTTAGTCAGCAATAAAAGTCAGAAGTTAATACAAAACAAAAGTCTTTACAGGAAAATGAGGATAAAAAAAGAATAAGAAGTATTGAAAAGTCTGATAAAGAATCTGAGGAGGGATAAAAAGCATTTGCAGCAGTAAATAAAGATTGTGACAATACTAGACAGTGGCAAATGGAAGCTGAGTAACATTCAGCAATTTAGGGCAGAAACTGCTTTATTGTATCGAGTCATAAATTAAGGATCCGGACTAGAAAGAGGAAAACCTTAAGTATCATAAAGTCAGCAAATCACTCAGCAGCAAATACTGCAACCAATGCTCTCTGATAGGAAGATGGGTACCTCCAAGTTTATTTAGTAAAAACCCGGTCAAGTCTGTTTATTATATAATCAATTGGATGAACCTAAATGAAGATTGTTGTAATGCACTGATAATTAATACTGTGTAAGAGGTAATATCTTCAACAACCATATACTTGTTATTTGTACTATTAATACTTTTTAGGCGAGCTGGGTATTATACAGTGTATTGTTGCAAGTAATATATATCTAATAATATATATGTATGACCATTTATAGGGGTAACATGTGTAAATAATAAATTAAAGCCAATTATTCATATATAGAAGGATTAGATAAATGGTAGCAATGCACATTGGTATTGATACATCTGCATTAAGAAGCAAAATACTTTGTTCAATACAGTGGCCTAGCTCAAATTACTGTGGGGGGGGTGCGGATGCTATGGAGGTGGAAAATGCCAGTCCACTCTCCTGAGAGCCCACTCTGCATGCTGTGCCCTCCCCCAAATTTTGGTATGTGTCCTGTTGTGTTCCCCCTTGGTTCCTAACCCATATTTTAAACTCATTGGGCCTGATTCATTAAGGAAAGTTAAGCAAAACATTGAGTAAGTTTTCTTACTCAAGTGTTCTAGACAAAACCATGTTACAATGCAAGGGGTGCAAATTAGTTTATTATTTTGCACATAAGGAAAATACTGTCTGTTTTTTCATGTAGCACACAAATACTTGATAGCTTATTTGTACACTATAATTTAAAGTTGATCTAGAACATGCACTACCCCAACTATAAATCTGCCATCCCATTTTAAATTTACCTCCCCCTCCAATGCAACATGGTTTTGCCTTACTTACTTTTGTTTAACTTCCCTTAATGAATCAGGCCCATTATTTATGTATTTTAACATTGATCGCAGGGCAAACTTGCTCCTATGTAAAATAAAAACTTACACTGGATTCACTTTCTCTTTAACTAGTGTCAGAAAGGTCACATGGGGTTAGCAGGAAAACTTTTAAGTAATAAACCTGAACCAATTTAACACAGAAAGAGGGGTTAATTCAGTGATTGAGGATTATATGACTGTTTTAAAGGTTGACCTAATTCATAAAAATTGTAATTAACTAAAATTATATTTAGAATATATAAATATTTATAACCTCTATCTCATCCACTGGAGTGCTGAAGAAGAGTGCCGAGATTAATAATTCCTTAGTTTTACTAAGTGTGTGTTTGATCCTGGGTGATTTGGGTGTATTCCTGCCTGTCTGTGGGTGTGGTGTGGCCTGTTTTTCATTCATCCTTACAAATAATGAATAAGAATTATTAAACAGAGAAGGTAGAGTCTGAGGAAGAAAGAAGGTACTAAGTTATTTAAACACTCTTCACACGCACACCGAGATTACAAGCTTTTCATAGAGGTCTTTAATGTCTTATGATACCCCATCCACTGCTCCATCTCTTAGATGGGATCTGTGTAGCACAAACACATGTACTTTCAAGAAGGTGGAAATATTCCACCTTTATTAAATAAAACTTGCCACATGTTTTATTAATACATAGTATACACTAAGCAAACATAATGATTTAAATGTCAAATACACATAGCTATTTTACAGTGTATACGTGTTCTGCACAAGATTTGGTTACAAGTTATGAAGCTCAAAGCTCAATAAATAGATATGGAATAATTTGTAGAATTTATAATTGGCAGGGCCATAAATTATAGCGCACTGCAAAGTTTAGTGCTTTAATTGTGTCTTACGCAAGTGTAAATGTGGCTTATTTAGAAGCCCCGGCTCACAGGTCAAATGACAACCCTGCAACTGACGAAAATAGTGACACTATATGTATTAGAATGCATAAATTATTTATTACTTTATAATATATAATACTTACTTCCCCACTTTAGGTTTCCTTTTTTGGGGCCCTATGAAGCGGTGGCATGTGCATGAAAAGAGGACATGGTTGGGCTACTTTGGAAGCGCTGGGATGCTCCAAGCCCCCTTCTCCTCCCCTAAAGACACCCCTACAATGCCGCACACACCTAGAGCTGATACACACTGCAGTGAAAGGGCACCAGTTGGTGGGACACCTGTCCTGAAAATGGGACAAAAGTCCTGAGAGTTGGAAGGTATGTATAATATTATATGGCCTAGCACCTTCATACTGTAATAAAGGAACCCCTCTGCGACCTATAATACCCCTGCTCTGCACAATATTGGGTACATTTTATGAAGTTTCATCCAATGAAATTGTTGTTTCAAAAAACTATGAATAAAATAACATGCAGGTCCATCTAACCAGATGCTGAGTCTGTTATAGTCAGGGCCACAGTCAGTGTGCTACAGCCGGGTGTCGTGTATGGAAGGAGGTAGGTCCACCGCTAGAAATGGTGGAAGATCTTCCACTTCCTCTATGCTGTCAACACTATGAACAAATCAGAGCTGTCAGCTCAATGTAATTGACAATTCTCAGCGGCTCTTCACACTAACAAGGAAAACATACCAGAGCAGGGTGGTGACGGTGAGTAGACCATGGAAGGGTTATTGGACGTCTGCTATACAATGGACACTAGACATTAAGGGGTACATGTATCAAAGCTTATAAAAGGAACCAATCATATTCAAGATATCATATTTTAGAATGTACCAGATAAATGTTAGCTAAAATCTGATTAGTTGCTATAGGCAACACCTCCAATTTTCTTTTTTAGAAGGTTTGATACATTTAACCCTAAAGGTCTGCTATACACACTAGCTACCATGTTATACATTAGCCACCAGACTGGAGTCTGCTTTATATACTAGCCACCATGTTATACATTAGCCACCAGACTGGAGTCTGCTTTATATACTAGCCACCATGTTATACATTAGCCACCAGACTAGAGTCTGCTTTATATACTAGCCACCATGTTATACATTAGCCACCAGACTGGGGTCTGCTTTATACACTAGCCACCATGTTATATATTAGCCACCAGAATGGGGTCTGCTTTATACACTAGACACCATGTTATACTTTAGCCACCAGACTGGGGTCTGCTTTATACACTAGCCACCATGTTATATATTAGCCACCAGAATGGGGTCTGCTTTATACACTAGACACCATGTTATACTTTAGCTACCAGACTGGGGTCTGCTTTATTCCCTAGCCACCATGTTATACATTAGCTACCAGACTGGGTCTGCTTTATACACTAGCCACCATGTTATACTTTAGCTACCAGACTGGGGACTGCTGTATACACTAGCCACCATGTTATACATTAGCTACCAGACTGGGGACTGCTTTATACACTAGCCACCAGAGCAGACTCTGTATTATAGTCAAGCTATAGTAATCTCCATACAAAACAGAAATAATTCTAGTGACCATGATAATATACAGATATCATTCTAGTGACTGATACAATATAAGACAGCATTCTAGTGACTGATATGCAATACAGAGAACATGCCAGTGGTTGATATGCAATATAAAGAACATTCTAGCTAATGATGTACACTACAGAGAGCATTCTAATTGCTAATATACAATACAGAGCATAGATCTCTGTTGTCTACACCCACTTTGGGTATTCACCACTGATTCCAGGACACCGTACTTTACCATTCTCTAAAAGACTTGTTGGTGAGAAGAGCTTAAGGTAGACAGAGTTATTCATCTATAGAGTGAGAGAGATTGTCTTATATTATCAATAAACATTCAAAAAAAGTTGTTGAGGGGAGTGTTAACTGGTCTTTTAGCAAAACGCATAACAGATTGTATACCACAATTCTCACTTCAACACATAACCCCCACATATGGTGAACCTGCTTCTTGGTTGAGTGTCAAGTCAGAAGATCTTTTCTTCAATTTGGCCATGCACATGGAGCAAAGACAAAACCTGATATACAGACAGATTCCCTATAAACCCAATAGATTTACATTAAATCATTCTTGTGCATCATGCTTGTTTTGGAATCACATACACAGTAATATATAGTGCCAATTTGCTAATATCACTTCCAATATCAGAGCACGAGTGGCCAGAAAAATACTATATAAAGATAAACGTACTGCTCTGTTACTTGTCTTTTTAAACATATGAATAAGTATTCCAGACACTTTTTTGGTTCATATACAGCGTATATTCCTAAATATTTGTAAGGTGGATTAGTGCAATTATTCACTCTCATACTATGTAATACTTATACTGTTTGACACTTGCAATGATGATTTATTTTAAGGGCCTGTAATTAATTGCTTTGCAAGAATATAGGGGCAAATTAGGCCACAGGCCCATCTAACTAAACCCTGTTCTGATCCTCCCAAACCACGCTCCCTTATGCCCAAATCAATCTGATTTCATTTAGTGCCACAGGCCTTTTATAGTAGGCCCTACACCTTTAAGGTGCCAGAGTTTTGTACTGAACCATAAAAATCGGGGCACTTGGCAGGCATGATATGGCCATCAGAAATTATTTTGTCCAAAATGAGTAATTATGTTCCCAATATACTCATGTCCAGATTCCCAACAACAGTTCACATGTCTGTAACTGGATAAATGACTGACTTGCTCATATCAAGTAGGAAATACAGAAAGCTAAAACATAGTTGGGAATTGTCCATAACTTCCCGGGGAACTCCTAGCTATTAAAGATTTGAAACAGGAAATTTTTGTGTCTGGAAATACACTATTTTTCAATATTGACCAACTGTACAATAAAATTCCTGCAAGTCTTACAACGTATTCTTATTTTATGATTTTTATAACTTAACGTTCATTGAAGAGGAGCATTTAAAATGTAAAGAAGCATTCTACAATCAAATGCAGTAAACTTGTCATGATGGAAATTGTAGTGCTCTAAAGTCTGCCGCAACCAGATCTTTGTAAATTCATTGACTATTTTAAATGTTGACAACTATGAATAAAAGTGTTAGGGAAATTAACAAAGAACCATCCTTTTGCTGCATATAAACTGTACTGTGGTAGGACAAGTACAGACCTGACTGTATGGCTCATGCTTAAGGTGAGATTTAATATAGACAGTACAACTGAGACAGTACAACTGAGACAATAGGACAGGGACAATTTGCTGACTTGATTTATTGAAAACGGTCTGAAATTCCTCTCACCACATGAAATATTCATACACAGGTAAAAAAAAAATCAAAGCGACTATTAAATCGCCATGGTATCAATAAGTTAATACATAAAAGTAATGTCTGCATCGTTTATTCGCAGCAATGTGATAGTACGGAAAAGATATATAAATTAACGACAAGCCATTCCTAAAATCATCTTTATGACTCCTATCAAGCAAGCTAGCCAGGGGTTTAGCTAGACACACAGCTGCTTCAGGCACCAAATCCCTTACACAAATGAACATAAACAATTGTATTACTGTAGTGCATATAGATATCACATGCATCATCACCAGAACTGCCAATAACAAACTATTGTTTAGACCTTTGCCATGAGAACTGTAGCATGTTTTTAAATGTATATCTAATATTTTGCAGCCCCCACACCATAGGCAAACCGAGGGGGAATTTCCTAGTGTCTGGAAAACCCCCTCCAAGCCTGGGTCACTGTATAATTGAGGTGGCTGGACCCTGCCCCCGCTTCACACGGCTCTGCTTGAAAAGGGAGAGCTGTGTGCACCTAACAGTAGTGCACGCAGCATTGCCCATGTATATTATGGGGATAGGAAGAGTTGGAGGGCAGCCAAGCACTGTCTAAAATTATAGCCACGCCCCCATGTATGCTGGTCACGCCCACTGGCGGCGTGGTGTGGAAACCCCCCTCTACAAATCCTGCGTTTGCCCCTGCACACAATCTCTTCTCATTGAAGGCACATCCTAGAAAGTAGTACAGCTAATTACATTAAAATCAAGTAACTTACATTAGTGGTCAGTAATTTGGTTTCTCTTTTTAATTACAAAAGGTTTTTCTTTCCACTAAAAGGACCTGTACGTCTGCTGGTGGCAAAATGGTTTTCTTGTATCGATCTGCATCTACCTAGACAGCATATCATCTCTCTTCTTGCCGTCCAGTAAAGACGAGGAAGCGTTACTTAGATCTGTATTTCATTGCAGAGTCTGGTCCTAGTAATCTGCTCAATCCCTTACAGTCCCACCTCCTTACTACTAGGAAAGATTAATGTCACACTAATTGGTCCTGAATTTGATCTTTTTATTGAGTCTGTGCAAGAGCTGTTTAAGAACGGAATTCAGGCGATTTACGGCCTTTGTTCTGCATGGCCATGTAATATTAATAGTCCATCAGAAACAAGCGTCCTTACATAGTGAGTTCTTGTTGTGTAAATGATGCAAGAAAAAGTAAACAAATATAGAGCCAACACTGGGGTTAATTAGTCTGTAATCCAGGTATTGCAGGTGCTATAATTGGTCATTGCAGACAAGACGGTTGTCACAAGACTGGAGATCAGAGGTAAGAGCTGGGATGGTATTGGGAGACTGTATTACAGGATATGTTTGTAACAATTACTGTACTGGAAAAGATCAGAGATGCAAATGTTATTGTTAATTACGTTCAGAGGATGGACCTCGGTGTCTGTAAACCAGACTGGACAGGTAGGAGGAGAATGTATGACGCTGTACAGGTAATGCAGGGAACCAGGCAGATAACAGAACAATAGTCAGGCCTATCACTGATATAGCAAATATTATTATTGCAGGTAACAGAACTGATGCTACAACATAAACAGACAATGCTGAATCTGAGGATGCAGCGGTAACAATATTGTAGATACAAGATACAGGACTGGTATGACACTGGTATAATACACAGGACAGGACTGAAGAAGATAGTTTGTACATTATTAATAGATAGTGTCAGTGGGTCAGTAGAAGCAGGGGGTGATTGGAAAGTTTTAGTGGCAAGACTCTGATCAGCAGCCTATTAGGAACATTTTAAAGGAAAAAAAGTGCAGGTGGCCCATTGACCCAGCCCAATGTAACCCACTATGGGACCGGGGGATATGTCCCCCTGTCCCCCAGCCCAGGGGGACATTGTGGTCCCTCTCCATCTACCCCTCACTTTGCCTCCCTCCCTCTTCCATCGTTTTTTCCTCTCAGTTTATTCATGAATTAAAAATTTCCTGCATCATTTGTCTTCTCATTGTATTATCAAAAGTTCTAACACTTGTTTCTATGTTTTAACTAGATCACTTCTGGAGACATTGTTTTGTTTTAGATTCAGTGCCTGACATCACATCATCACTCACATCTTTTAGACACAGTGTCTCATGTCCCTGTGTGTCCCTTTAATTTGCACTTGATGTCCCCAACAGTTAATATGTAATACATAAAAAAAGACAGGATAACTGTTTGTACATAAGTCCAGCTTCACAGGTCTATTTTAGAGCATCAGGTATTCTGGACTGATTTTCTGTGATTAATTATACATGTTCTGTTGTGCCCAGAAACCAAATCTAGTCTTAATTATTAATTGTGTTAGTATGGTAAACTACTCCTGGTGATGTAGTAATGCTAAGTAACCACCAGAATCCCCTCGGTATAAGCCTGCGAGAGCAGCATTAACAGCAATCAATGATACAGATAAGGAGTCTCACTTTTAATTAGCATCTGACATGTTTTCAGTGCAAGAAAGATACATCAGGCCTTTGGCTATTCCATTTGTTTATAATGCAAAATTTTGGATTAGTGTTGTCAGCGGCTGATTGACATTGAAGCACAAAATGGCAAAATAAATGCAACAATGTCATTATCATTACAGAACAGGCATCATCATCATCATCCTCTATTTATTTATATAGCGCCACTAATTCCACAGCTCTGTACAGAAAACTCACTCACATCAGTCCCTGCCCCAATGGAACTTACAATCTAAATCCCCTAACATACACACACACACACACACACAGACAGACTAGGGTCAATTTGATAACAGCCAATTAACCTACTAGTATGTTTTTGGAGTGTGGGAGGAACCCCACGCAAACACAGGGAGAACATACAAACTCCACACAGCTAAGGTCATGGTCGGGAATTGAACTCATGACCCCAGTGCTGTGAGGTAGAAGTACTAACCACTAAGCCACCGTGCTACCCACAGCCATACAAGTAAGGGACATTGGTTCCTGACAGGTGTGTTTGGGCAGGGCATGTGCTTGGATTATGTCCAGGAGACAGGCCCGGGTGTAACTTTTTTGTGGTAACACAAACTCTTGTATTTGCATTTTGGTGCATAGTGAGATGCATTACAGCAAGTAAACCCTCATTCTAACCAGCTCCTCCCTTCAAAGGGTGAACTTGTGCACAGTATATCCCCCTCTGATGGCTGACTGAGACAAGGTATTAGGCAGTGGTGAGTCAGAATATGGTCATAAAAAGTGTTTGCAAACTGCTCTGAGTATTGCAGAGGCATCAGGCCATGGATTCAGCGCATGCACGTCGCTTCTGTCCAGATAAACAGTCACAAGTCAGCCCTAGCTATCGAAATATCGAGCATGCGGTGTCTGCAATATGTCTGTGTATTTAGACAGATTCATTCATTTGGTGCTCAAGCTGAACAAACTATCTGAGCACCAAATGGATTAATCTGTCCAATTTGGCCAACTATATGAGTGCCCAGATTGGATAGTTTCAGTCATTTGGTGCTCAGGCTGAACAATCGGATTATATAACAGCATATTAGTGCCAGCTATCTAGTATTTTTAGATAGGATGGCATTTAATAAATTATAATCCTACATAGATCCTGTATGTGCACATAAACCATAATTTGAAGAAACTCATTAAAATTTGCTTTTTACAAATATTATAGTTTCTCCTTTCTTACTATCATCAGTTTCAGATTAAATTCTGCTTCAAGGACTGCATGTTGTGCCAACATCTATCTGGGTAAAATTTTGGTATCTGTATTTGCTAAGTCTATGTTTCCGATCAGACACACTTAGTATATAGAACATTCACACTTTGCTATATTATATATACATATACATAGACTGCACTATTCATTTAGGCATTTCATTGACTTTATCTCATTTTTGTTTTGGATCCACACATTTGGAGCTAATCTAATAGCACTCTAGTTATACACATGAATGTCAAACTGCAGTTTATGTTTAAACCTGGTTTTACTGGTTTTGCTATTTTAATTGTTTTAGATCAGTAGTATGTCTTAGTGCTACATTGCCACCCAGTGCTTGAAGTGTGGGGCGGATACGGTCAGGGAAAGGCTGGGCTGAGGGCAGGGCCATCTTAACAACATTATGGGCCCCCGGGCAAAGCAGTGCACCGGGGCCCCTACATATACATATATATATATATATATATATATATATATATATATATATATATATATATATATATATATAGATGTATAGAGATACAGATATAGATATATAGAGATAGAGATAGATAGATGTATTTGCTCAGTGACCCTTGAAGGTTTTTTTGGCAGGTTTTTTCTTTTGCAGGATTATTTATTCTAATTAAGAGCCCTGCCTATGGGGCCCCCTTGCCCGTGGGGCCCCCGGGCACCTGCCCATCATGCCCAATGGAAAAGATGGCCCTGGCTGGGGGGCATCCGCCCCCCTGGCCGGTCCCATAGTGGACTACCTTTGGTCAATGGGCCACCTGCATTTTGTTTTCATTTAAAATAGGCTGCTGATTTGAGTCTTGCCCCTCAGGCTAAAGTGTGCCAGCCCTACCCCTGGATACGGTGGTATGCCATACAGCCACTTCTCCTACTGCCTTCATGGTAAATTTATCAAATTCAGTTTCCTTACATTCCCATTACATTTTTCATACCACCACTTCTAAATTTCCACTTTGACCACTGAACCCATCTGTTCCTAGGGAACAGATGGGTTCATGTCAAGAGGAAGCTCAATGGGTAAATCCAGACGGGTCTTTGAACGAGTATTTTTTTAGCCAGTACCAATGGCGGAAACAGGGGGGATGATTGGGGCAATCGCCCCCCCCCCTCTAGCAGGGATGATCTAACTGCAGCCACACACTATGCGCAGTCCGTGTCTGCAGAGACAGGCAGGCAAGGTATGCTGCCTGTACAGCAATCTCCCCGCCCCCCAGCTAGTGAGGGGCGGGGCGATTGAAAGTGTTTTTAAAAAGGGGACTAAATTACCCCCCATATAAAAATATCTAGATTCGCCCCTGGCCAGGACTGATTAGATTTCCTGTTGTTTATTTGCTCTGAAAATACTGGTAAAATACTATAATGTTGGTAACACTTATCTGAGTGTTTGTTTGTTTTTACCACAGAACTAGGCGATATTTTGGACATGTTAATTGTCTTTCAGAGAGGTACTCTTGATACCTAGACAAATATTTTTTCTTATTTATGGGGAGATGTAATGTGCTTTATTCCACAGTTTTAAGAGGTCAGATGCTTTTCAAGCTAATCTGTCTATATGTTTCTGGTACATGCGCAAGAGCTAAACTCTCTAAATAAAATATTACAGAGGC
Source organism: Mixophyes fleayi (assembly GCF_038048845.1). NCBI lineage: Eukaryota > Metazoa > Chordata > Amphibia > Anura > Limnodynastidae > Mixophyes > Mixophyes fleayi. Next base: position 126,298,230 of record NC_134408.1, read on the forward strand.
TTCTAAGGGAACATGAGGCCACAAAACATCCCCCGTCCTGCCATATGGTAGTTATAGTCACCACTGAATGCCAAATACATCATCAATTATCTGGAAAGAATTAAAAACCTTAATGTGCAGTTTAGAGGATAGAAGGAACAGAGAAGAAATGTTATGGAGGGTATTGTCAGACATGTTGGGTTCTGAGATGAATTTTCCAGTTTCAGGGCTAGATTTACTAAACTTCGTGTTTGAAAAAGTGGAGATGTTGCCTATAGCAACCAATCAGATTCTAGCTGTCATTTATTTAGTGCATTCTACAAAATGACAGCTGGAATCTGATTGGTTGCTATAGGCGCATCTCCACTTTTTCAAACCCGCCGTTTAGTAAATATACCCCTCAGTGTTTATTTTAAAGTGATGTAGTCCAGAAAGTGAAACAATTGTCTACAAGTGCACAATTGAAAATAAATCATGGTAAGGCAACGACAGGCCCAGATTCAGAGGTTAATTCCACTCAAAATTTCAAATTTAGTTTTGAGTGAAACCTGGATAACAAAAATCATGAACCAATACCTCATGTTTTCATTTTGCTAGATACACACACGCACACACAAACACTTTTTGTTTGTATACATATAGGACGTGTATATTGCCAAGCAGCTGGTACCATGTAGAATATGGGATTAACCAAGCGCAGGCTTATTTCTTCTCTGATTTTGTTTGAAAATATTGCCTTGTTGTCTTAGCAGCTGTCTATTAGGACTATATAAGGTCTTTTTGGGTGTGGCTCACGAGCCAGCCTTTGCTAAATGTAAGCCCCTGTACCTGGCTGGGAGATGAGTGCAGGATCATGGAGAGCAGTGGTGGACACAGGCAGGTCATTGGTCCCAGTGGATACCAGGCCACCAAGAGGGAGCCTGAGAGCCATTGCAACAAACTCTTTAGTCCTCCCCCCGAAACACCCATTCATCCACTGTCTCCAGTGCCGTAACTAGACATTTTGGTGCCCTGGGCGAGACTGGGCATCGGCGCCCCCCATCTAAGTGGGAGTGGCATTTGACAAGTGGGTGTGGCCAACCTAATGTGGGTGTGGCTAGCACTTTACTGAAAGAATTTGTATATTATAATATATATATATATATATATATATATATATATATATATATATATGGTAATAATTGGTAGATGTTTTTCTATAAATAACGTGGTTTACTAGAGTCCCACTTTCCAACTGGGCGGGGGTGATGGAGGCCAGGTGGCTGCCATTGGGAGCTGTCTGTCACTGGCTCTTGTAATGGGACGGGGGTTGGGGGTGCAGCTATGAGACCCCCTCATACAATAACTCTGGACAGCTGTGAGGGGCAGCTAGGATTCTTCTCATACCGGCCAGCCAGCTCCTGTGACAGCTCAGCAACACCTGGGGACAGCCAGTAACAGCCCTGTAGGGCTAGAGGGGGACACTATCTCACTTCAAGGATTAGCCCAAGGGGGCATAGCGCTTGTGTTAGACCAATTGACTAATATCTCTGACGGTATTGACATGTGTTTGCCTCTGGCTGTTTGTCTGGAGTCTGCTCTATATTATATCTTCCATAATGTCCCAATTATCAGTCACACCAGGGTTCTCTTACATGTTTAAAACTTATGTCCTGATTACAGTATTCTGCAATTAGAAAGTGAGTAGGAAGAAGGGGACAGATCTTTATGTTCAGGGTGAAATAGGTAATTTTTATAGATTGTAACTACACAGGACAAACACTATGACCAGGGTCCCTCCAAATACTACATACTTAACAAAGCAAAATGTACACTAAAATGTAATAAACCTAACTCTTGTTTTCAGCCCTGTAGGGCTAGAGGGGGACACTATCTCACTTCAAGGATTAGCCCAAGGGGGCATAGCGCTTGTATTAGACCAATTGACTAATATCTCTGACGGTATTGACATGTGTTTGCCTCTGGCTGTTTGTCTGGAGTCTGCTCTATATTATATCTTCCATAATGTCCCAATTATCAGTCACACCAGGGTTCTCTTACATGTTTAAAACTTATGTCCTGATTACAGTATTCTGCAATTAGAAAGTGAGTAGGAAGAAGGGGACAGATCTTTATGTTCAGGGTGAAATAGGTAATTTTTATAGATTGTAACTACACAGGACAAACACTATGACCAGGGTCCCTCCAAATACTACATACTTAACAAAGCAAAATGTACACTAAAATGTAATAAACCTAACTCTTGTTTTCAGCCCTGTAGGGCTAGAGGGGGACACTATCTCACTTCAAGGATTAGCCCAAGGAGGCGCAGCCGCCCGATACGTGCCTTCATGCCCAGAGGAATCGCCGCTCTAATTCAGCTTTCCTACAAGCAACAATCCATTCCCGGCAATGCAGTGGAACGCATGTGCGTTCCAACAACAGGAAGTTCGGCATTTGGAACGCAAATGCGTTCCAAATGCCGAACTTCCTGCTTTCACATGCGTTCCACTGCATTGCCGGGAATGGATTGATGCTTGTAGGAAAGCTGAATTAGAGCGGCGATTCCTCTGGGCATGAAGGCACGTATCGGGCGGCTGCGCCTCCTTGGGCTTGCGCCCGGGGCGGTCGCACCGCCCGCACCGCCGTCGTTACGGCTCTGTCTGTCTCCCTCTGTCTCTATTTGTGTGTCTCTTTCTGTCTCTGGAAGACTTGTTCTGTCTCAGTGGAGCTCAGGGAACAGCACACAGAGAAATGTTTTATATGGGTGCCTGCTCTGCTGTACTAAGCACTGGCAAAAGCCATTGCAGCAACACAGTCGGGGGGGAAGTTACTGCACATACAAATAGGAAGCCACAATCTCTCTGCTATTGGTCCATTCAGTCATCTGCAGCCCCTGTTTTAAAGCCAACTTGTGAGCCAATTACTTTGTGGGGGCCTCGGTTTCCCCTACCTATAATCCAGATGTTCACATCCCTAGGGTGGATGGGGTGAGAGCTATGGCCCCCCTACAACTCAGGCACCAGGTGATTACCCTATTCACCCTTATTATATTCTCCCCTCAGTTTAATCCAGCACAGCTGGGCCCCCAAGTAAGGCCTGGGCACATGTTCTGTGTACCATCCCATCTCCCTCTGCACCCTTGACAGAAAAGTCTAAGGGCTAGATTTACTAAGCTGCGGGTTTGAAAAAGTGGGGTTGTTGCCTATAGCAACCAATCAGATTCTAGCTTTCATTTATTTAGTACCTTCTACAAAATGACAGCTAGAATCTGATTGGTTGCTATAGGCAACATCCCCACTTTTTCAAACCCGCAGCTTAGTAAATCTAGGCCTAAGTGCTTGACTCCAGATAAGCATCCTTTGGACTGGGTTACATTTTTTTCCTTCCTAGGCCCCTTTTCCTGTAGCAGTTCTCTTCAGAATCCCTATAGTTTCAGTGCTCAATTACATAAACTCTACTGTGTTCCACTTCTGTTAAAAACATAAATAAATCAGCTATTCAAGATGGTCATTTAATTTGTGTGTTGACAAACATTAATAAGAAAAGTATAATCAAATTATGGAAAAAGGGTTCTCTGCTGCCCCTCCAAATCTGTTGCCAAAAGCTCAGAGACTAAGTGGCCTTTACACAAATCTGGGCCTGGGCAAAAGGATTAATCAGAAAGGGCACACAGAAAATCTTACTGATGGAGCATCAGCCATCCCTAGTGAGATCAGTTTATCCTGCTTCATTTCAATAAAAATTGGATCCCAGTTTAGCAAATGGTCTCAAACGCAGATATTTGCGCTAGATTTAGTAAATCAGTTTGGGATAACTCAGTGGATCCCAAACTTTCTTAGTTCGAGGCACCCTCTGGGTCTCCATAATTTTTTCAAGGCACCCCTAAGCCAAAATAATTACCAAGTTGTCACCCGCCTTGCTTACCACCAGCTCTGGCCACGGCACCCCAGAGAGGTGACCGCGGCACCCACTTTGGGAACCACTGGGATAACTGTTGCTTCATCAGTAAGGAAGCAGAATAGGGCTCAGAAATACAATATATATTGGGTTTTTCACATCTTTGGAGCTCAATCAGTTTTCACCAGTGCAAAAGGTTGCAAGTCTACAATTATAACTGCATGACACAAACATAAAGCTATTGTAAGGACTCATATCTTAAAAAGCAATTAAAATTAGCTACACCATATCATAACATTTTTAAATGACAAAAAATAATAAAAACATTAAAACACTGAAATGGGAAGAATAAAATGGGAAATTCTATTTCTTTTCTGCCATCAGTTTCTACCCGACCAGTGAATGATGACAACCCTGCCAAAATATCTGTGTTCCCCTTCAGAGTTTAGTGTTAGACAACCCTAGATAGAGATCTGCGCTTCTGTGGTTTTCTGACTACAGAATGGACAATACATAGTAATACAGTCTAACAGGGATGCTGAGGGGGGTGGAGGGGATACACGCAGGGCCACCAAAAGGAAATTTGGGCCCTGGTACAACAACTTCTTGAGGCTCCTTCCATTATCATCCAAGGGAGCATGGCCACACCAGGTTGGTGGCTCCACCCATTACACAACAGGTTAGGTACTTTGTACCTGCTCACACACCCTCTCGGTGCCCCTGGATACATGGCCCCATCTGAGCTGTATTGTGGGTGGGGGAAACTGACTATATGGACTAATGGTCTCCCGTTGGTCCACATGGTCACACCCATTTTATGCTGTTTGCTGTAGTTGTACCTAGGGGAGGTCCGTGAATTCACAATCCCCAAGGCAGCACTGAGGCCCCAGGTAGCTCTCATGGTCCTGCTAAAAAAACATTCTCAGAACATATCACGACACGAACAGGAACAGTCTAAAATATTAAAACACGATTATGATTTTAAACAAGAGATGGGTAATTGGTGTCTGTCACGCTGTGGAGTCCCAGCCCACACAGGCTGTACCCCTCTTCTTTACAGTAGGCTACAATAAGATGAGAGAGGGCAAAGTCATTGATAATAACACTAACTGATTACACCTACATAGTCTTATTATTATTATTATTTTCCTTTGATTATAGGGCGCCACATGAGGTCCGCAGCTCCATACCGAGGCCAAACAACAAGACAGTACATGATACAACAGTACAATACAGTAAATATATAACACTACAATGCTCAACACAGCTACTGGAGTGCAAGGGGTATATCCAGCATGTGCCCATTAGTGTGGGCACAACTAACAGATTTAGAGCCACAGAAGGAGGAGCATAGACAATGGAAGAGTGGAGTCAATAGGTAGAGAGCCCAAGGGGGGGGGGGTGCGCAGTGTAGCTGGTGAGCAAAAGTTATCATTTATGTTGACGCCAGAAGCAGCAAATATGGGCACTGTGTGATCTTCTAATGCACCTAGAATCTATCAATATTCACATGCATTGTCCAATCAGCTGACAAGCTTTTTTTGGGCTGAAAAGCATGCTGTTCAAGGCACCTAGATATCTGCCTAGGTTATCTAACTAATTGTTCAATCTACTAGGAGACTCATAAAGGCTTTGTAGTTCACATATTAGACAAGGTGTCTTTGTCTGTAAGATGTGTATCACAAGTAACTCAGTACTATACAACACTAATGTATTAGACTAATGGGCACATCTACTAAATCCCTGTATTCTTTAATGTATTATACCACCATGTCAGGCTTAAGCACCCTGTGGCTAATCAGCACTTGTGTGACTACAAGTCACAGCATGCCCTGCCATGCTTTCAACTGGTAGGGCATTAAGGTATTTGTAGTCCCACAAGAGCTGTCGAGCCACAGATTACCTGCTTATTCTACATATGGTTTACAAATGACATAATTAGGACAGGACTCACCATACCTGTATCAATGGCTGGCTCCCTGTGTATGCAACGATAAACTGCTCCTGATCCTGCTAATATATCAGAGTATAAAGACTTGACAAAAGACACAGAGCCGCAGCCTACAGTGTAAGATAATATTCCTGTGGCTAATGAAATATTCAGACCTTTTTGTCATCCAGCATCAACATCATTTCCTGCCAAACTTAAGCAGTAAATTTAAATAAGCAACTGCTGAGGTGTATTAAAGAAACAGGTCCCCCACAAACAAGTGTTTTGTCATCAGTGTTTGTGTTGTACTGAAGCATCATCATGTTAGCCTGTGGGACAGTGTGCTTTGTACTTTTCAGGCGATGGCTATCCAGTTATTGTTGTTGTACTGTACCCATCAATTTGAACCACAAGAAGAAAGCAAAGCAGAAAGGGGGAAACACCCAAACAGGTTCAGATGTCCAGATCCTAAAGCGCTATTTAGGCTGTGGTTATCGCCAACACAAGTCACCAGCTAGGAGCTGCAGAATTTTTTGTAGTAGATGGAATTTGGGGGGGGGGGGAATTAAACATGACACACCGATATCAAACAAAAGGTGAGAGATATAAAGAATCATTCATACTTGCCAACTCTCCCGGAATGTCCGTGAGACTCCCCGAAATACCTGTAGGTCTCCCGGACTCCCGGGAGAACAGGTAAATATCCCGCAAACGGTATCTTGCTGTCAAAAAGACTCAAAATCGCGTCATTTTGGCCCCGCCCCTGCGACAAAATGCCGGTATTGTCGAGGGGGCGAGGCCAAAAGGAAGTGATTCACCGCGCCCCGCCCTCCCTCCAGCCACGCCCCCCTGCCTGGGTTCTCCCGGAAAAAAGTTTAAAAAGGTTGGCAAGTATGGAATCATTCCATCTTGTAATAGTATCTGTAATAAAGATAATATTTACAGAAATGTATCTGTGCTTTATTATTGTGACTGTAGGAAATGCCTATTGAAGAAGCCTCTGTAAATCCCAATGGCAGTTTTCTGGCTTTGCATTTAGAAAAAAAAAAAACAGTCATGGAGAGAAAATGGTCGCCTACAGCTCTGTGTGCAATGATTGAGATACTAACTTACACCTCCCATCATCCATTGCATCTCTGAAGCCTTATAGCAGCAAGAAACATTATCTGTCTCTTCTTTGTGACATCATCACAAAGCTGCCTGCAGCTACTGGTGGGATCCTGGGAGCCAACATCTACAGAAATGGTAACACCAAATAGAGTTTGAAGGGGGAAGGGCAGCAAACAGTCTTCTCAATCAGAATCATCTCTGTTCCATCTCTAAATTAGCCTCTTTGATCCCTACAACTACACTTACTGGGAATCGTCAGGACACTTCCAGCACGTTTTCCTGGACACTTACTCTATATTGCCTGCATTTATATCTATATTGTTTTTATATCTTGCAATATAACCTGTGAGGAGTTTGTATATTCTCCCCGTCTTTGCGTGGGTTTCCTCCGGGTGCTCTGGTTTCCTCCCACACTCCAAAAGTATACTGGTAGGTTAATTGGCTGCTCACAAATTGACCCTAGTCTGTGTGTCTGTCTGCCTGCCCACTTCACTAGGAAGTGGGCAGGATGGGGGGGAATTTCCTGCTCTCCAGGGAGTCCGGGAGACCTACCCAGATTTTGGGAGTCTCACGTTCATTCCAGGTGAGTTGGCAAGTATGAACTATACTATCTATGCCTGCATTTTATATACTGTCTATACTCTGCCTGCAAAATCTCTGTCTCTCTCTCCCTCTCTCTCCCCATTGCTCTCACCCACTAATCCACATGCAATGATAGACTAGACAAAATTTCCACACCTGTAGGTGCTACACACTGGAATAAATATGTAATACGATGCAATATTAACAATGGTAAAATTAAACGAATATGTCCATATATTCAAAACATCCAGGCTTTCTAGAAGATATTCATCAGGATGATCTCATTAAGTATTTGAGGTTCAAAAGATATGAAGAGAAGGGAAAACAAAGAATCCCATAGTGCATTATCCTGCACTTGATTTATATGACTGCATTTTCATAAAATGTTTATAAAATATGTAAACACATAACACAAAACAAATCCTGAAATAATAAACAATGGCCGTCTACAAGAAAAGATAGAAAAATAGAGCCTTGCTATTTTTCGTAACTATATAAACCACAGAAGAGTTCCTTATTCCCCCAGATGTTTTGCATCGCATTACATATTTATTTCAGTGTGTAGCGCCTACAAAATTAAGTTCGCAACAGAAACTCACTTCTCAGAGTAGCTTAGTAATATAGTATAACATTACGCCTGTTAAACTATAATGTATTATCTGTACTATATGTAAGCATTTTACATACCCTATATATGATCTGGAATTTATTTTTGTGAAGGAAAAGATTTTGTACCTTGTGTTTGTTTGTATGTTTACATAACTGAGAGAAAAGATGAATGAATGGTTTGTTCATATTGATCATGCAGATTGGTGTGTATTTAGCGATAAACACATAATGATGGGCTCCTTAACGTGGTCAATATATGTGTAATACTTGGGTGGTATGGAACCTTAGCCTTTCAGCTGGGACACCCTGTTTACAAGGCGAATGTTTAAAAAAGTTGTGTAAAATGATCCCTCTTAAGTACATCTGAGATGTCACGTGTGCGTGTTATTCAATGTGACTATAAAGGGTCACAAATTACATCATAACCCAATAAAAATAAGGTATTTGTACCATTATTACTAGGGAACACACAGTTTTCTATAATTTATGAGTAGACTTTACTGAAATATTTAGCTCACCTGCCTAATTAGCTAGCACCATGAATCACACATTTGCTAATGACATGAATGAGCTGGAGCTGTAAAATGCTGAAGAACATTTATGAAAACTATAGGTTATTGTGTAATGATGCCCATAACCTCCAATCAGATATTTGCTATTAAATTTCAAAACGGTAATAGGAGAATGACAGCATGTGATTGGCTGCTACACAGCCTTATCTACACAGTGACGTTTCAGTTTTCATTAGTGTCCACCGTTATATATAAATGAAGAGTAACATTTCTTTAATTACAGTGATACCTAAACAGAAGGAGGGTTTAAAAAAATCTTGAAATATAAATTAAACCCCACTATTAAATTGACTTACAATATATAGGTTTGAATAGCTGAAAACATGCATACAGTAGATTCTGTATCAATGTGAGTTTCCTAAGCACCTACTCTATAAATGTTGAGTCTATCTACAATCATATATAGCCACGTACTCTACAGCTCTCATAAATGAAGTCTGTTGACTGACAAAGTAATCCTATAGTCCACGAACCACCAGAATTTATTTGCCTACCTTTGATAGATTGATGAATATTTCTCCTAAAGTCTCATTAGCAGAATGGGAGTATTCTACACCTTCCAAATGCATAGCCCACCATTGTCCCTAATGTCAAGCTTCCACTGACAAATTATGAAAAAATGAACTTTTTATTTAAAGTGGCTTTGCAATTTAAGGACTAGCACCGAAGCCTCACCCACAGCAAACTTGGAAGTAGTTCTATGAAAATCGGGATAGAAACTAATTACGTTTCTGAGTGGGACTTTAATGCTCATTATGACAAAGTTTAGAAGCATGGAAGGCCAAATTAAACTGCATGCCAAAGAACAGCTGTCGGTTTGAGTTTCCACTGCTTGGCTGCACAAGAGCTCACAGAGTAGGCAGTACACATGTTGGTTGCTCCATGTCTGTTTGTAAAGAAGACACATTACCAGCTGTGCTTTCGAATAATCACTATTGGATAACCGTGCCTACATCACGGGAAAACAGCTGTGAAAATAGATAGGAAGGTGAGAGAAAAAAGCCTCAAGTCAGCAGTTGGATAAAACGTCATCTTCTATTTGCAACCTGCTGAAGTTGCTTTCAAAGGGGATTCAAAATTTAACCCTCTCAGCACGACAGGTGTTGGCTGAATGCAAATTAAAAAGCCATGCTTGTGCAATGGGTCATCATTCATAAGAAAACCAAAAAACAAAACTATATTTGGAAACAACCTTTTATGGCTATTTTCTGAGCAAAACAGGTAGTTCAAGGTCTGTGAATAAGCCATTACTTCATATTATTTTGGCCACTAGATGGCATGTTCTTTATTGAATTATAAAGAATGAAAGTCCAGATGCTTGTAAACCTGTAGCTGTGCATTTACTAAGTATTAGGCATCCACAAAGCGATGGGGTGATTGACTACATTGATAAACTGCCACTAGGATGTGATTGTGACATGATATATGTCCAACTCTAAATCAACTCTAAACCCCTAGGGGTCCTAAAGTTTTGGATTAAGCACAAAATTGCTTAACTCATTATTAATTCATCATAACTCTTATTTATCTACCTCTATGGTGGAAGCAGCTGCTGTGGACCAAGTTCCTGCTGAATATATTATATATGATTGTTTTGATTTTAGTTGCTTATTTGCCCCTTTGAGGGTTATTTGCAGGGCAGTTTTCTATTTTTCTATTTTTGGTGCTCTGCTATTCTATTTATCGTGGTGATCTAATTTTCTTGTTCAACCCTCTCAATCACTCTCACCATCAATGGCAACACACTCTCCTTTGTCCACCACATCTGGCAATGTGGAAGTGGAGGTGGCAGGATGGCGAAATAAATTGAAGGAAAGGGTGGTAGTCGAGGTTGACACCAAGGAACATTATGTGTGTGAAACATGGAATGGCCATTGTACATGATCGTAAAAGAATTGTATTTTATTTTAAATACCTACAGTGATGTTAAGGAATGCTCTCAAAAGCAGTTCTGGGTGTTTTCGTCAACTTCTAAAAACAGCACTAAACAAGTTTTCTCCTTTTAAATGTGCATTTCTCATTTGAGCAAATGTACAGTAGTGGATCATCTTGTACAGAAAGAGCAGCAATAGAAGCTCACTAGGCAGGACCCTAGTTTGGAGAACAATAATGTCTCTGGGGCAGCTATATAAACTGAAGAGAACCCATGACAATGGGTGATCACTCTTCAACCTCTATTAAAAGTGTTAAGCAGTGGTCTTAACAAGATAATACAATGTCTAATGAGGGGGGGAGGTAAAAGAGATACAATTTTAAGAAAGAAACCCCCCATTTTATGTTTTTCAAGGGATCAGGAAAAATTGGTTTATACATTTGTAAAAGTGTAGAATGAACTTCAAGTAAATTAAGTGAAAATCACACAGGTTAATTTGCAATTGAAGACATATTTTGAACTACAGTTTGCTTCAACATGTAAAATGACAAAAAAAATGGTTAACTTGAGAAGATAAAAATATTCCCCCCAAAAAATCTTGTCTGTACATGGGGGGAATTCAATTGTCTTACGATGTGCTGCTAAGTGCCCACAGAGAGGGCGAGAAGGCAGGAAAATGAGCGATGTTCAGGTACCATTGAATTCGGAAATGAGCACAGCTGAATATTGCCGTAATGTCCCTCCGCTCATTACAGGTAATTGAATTCCCCTCTATATGTACAATATTATCTAACTGTGGCATCAGTAAAACATGAATTACTGCACTGAACAAATACATAAAAGTACTGTACACTAATAGAACAGCATAAAACAGTGCATCTAGGTAATACCTGTGGTGCATAAAGCAGGAAAGGGTTGTTAAATCAGAGAAATGGTCTCTTTATGACCCTCCTGTTTTACCAGTGAACATCCTATTATACTGTCAGTGCTAATACTGTGCCAATAAAGGTTTTCCTTCTTCATTGCAGGGATATCTGCCCTGGTGGTACTTAGTACATACTTGCCTACTTATCAAACTTCTCCTCCGGGAGAGCCTGGAGTAGAAGTCATGTGACGGGGTGGGAGGGGGTGTAGCCTGCCCCCTGCTAGGAAATGCCGAAATTCCCAGCATTTCATAGCAGGGGGCGGTGCACAGTGACGTTATATTGCGTCATTTAGCCCCACCTTATTCACGTTCGGGAGGATGCCTACCCTTCCGGGAGTCTGGGAAGACTCCCCCAAATTTGGGAGCCTCCCGGAATTTCCAGGAGAGTAGGCAAGTATGATTTAGTAACCCAGAATTGGGGTAGCGGAATACATCTGTGCCCAAAAGGGAGCCTATAAGTCAGGCAGCAGCTAATAGAGGAACTCTGTATCGTCACACAGGGTCACAGAAATACATAAATCTATCTATACATACAGAAATACAGTCAGAGCCAGAAATGAGTTTGTATCTAACCATTGATGTCACAGCAAAACCATTACAGAACTGGAGGCCGTGTGGAGCAGCCTTAGAATGAGCGAGCTTGTACCCTTCTGGCAAGTGTCAGAGTTAATTTATTGCCAGTCCAGGCTTGGACATGCTTAAGGGGAGAATTACTCACACTTCTGTCAAATAGGTTTGCCACCATTTTTGGAAGAAAAAAAGATTGGCATTTCTATGTCTGTAATGCTGCTGCTCTAGTAATAACATTATCATCAGCCAGGCTGATGATATAAAGGTTGTAACATTAGTGCCAGATGAGACCTGTTAATGCAGCGGATTATGGCAAGAGCACTGATAATGTCATCATTCCCCACATAACCTCAGTATGAATGATTCTTAGGGCTAGATTTACTAAGCTGTGGGTTTGGAAAAGTGGGGATGTTGCCTATAGCAACCAATCAGATTCTAGCTGTCATTTTGTAGAAAGTACTAAATAAATGAAAGCTAGAATCTGATTGGTTACTATAGGCAACATCCCCACTTTTTCAAACCCGCAGCTTAGTAAATCTAGCCCTTATTCTTATTAATAATCGACATCTATTTATACAGCTTGAGCGTACTCTGCAGTGCTATACAATTGGGAAGAAACACAATAATAAAACAGAACTAGGGAGTAGATTCGTCAGAACTTCTAAAAATGAAAAGTGGAAGTGTTGCCCATAGCAACCAATCAGATTCTAGCTATTGTCTTCTAGAATGTACTAAACAAATGATAGCTAGAATCTGATTGGTTACTATGGGCAACTTCTCCTTTATGGAGGGATTAATAAATCTACCCTGGTGTTAACATACACACAGAGGTAGAGGGCCCTGCTCACAACCTTTTAATCCATACAAAATAGTATATAGAGTTTCATACATGAGGTTAAGTGCCACATATTGCAAAATAGTCCACCCAGCTTGCAGAGGCTAAAATATTTAGTGGGGCTTCATGATGTAGTCACACAGTTATGTTGGGTTGCTTGAATATAGAAGGAGAATAATTGTAAGTTTTTAGGTAATTGTATAGAGGTGTGGTAATCAGAAGAATAGTTTAGGTGGGTTAAGGAGAAGGTTTGGTTTGGATAAGTTTGCCTAAGGAGGTGAGTTTTCAGGGGATACTTGAAGGTTTGGAGGCTAAGGGAACATGTAGGAGCGTGGGAATTCTACAGAGTGGGTGCAGTCTAAGACAAGTCCTGTAATCATCAATGGGAGCAGGTAATGAGTGTGGATGAGTTGGTGCAATCTTGTTAATGGGTTTGTATGTTGGTAAAAATATTTTATATTGGAGTAAAATATTAGCAGCTAATGTAGGGATTTGGAATAGTCAATGGAGAAGGTTATATGTGCATAAATTAAAGTTTTTGCAGTGTTTTATGTGGGATTACAGACATATTCTGGGTATGTTTCTCAGATCTATGTCACAAGGGTGACACCTAGGCAGTGATCTTGATGTGTAGGGTTTGTGTCAGGTAAATGTCCAATACATTAAACAGGTGTTGGTGAGGCTGTTCTTTTAGTAGGAATGTTTCTCCATATCTGGTGAGGTTGTCCGAAAGTCGCTCCTTTCTGGATGAATATCAAAAATATGATTTTCGGATTGTTCTCCAACTCATGATTCCCTTAGGACCTATATTTGTTTCTCCTACCCATGGCCATTACTGCAGCCACACATCACCACAATAAGCTCATTAGACACATTCTATCAGCCGCCACTGGTCAGCTTGATGCTGACTGGAAACAGCCTTCCCCTCCCACTCTCCGATCCTTCATTAATAGGGTCTGGAACGTTCAAAAATCCTGGACCAGCATTCCAACTCCTCCAAGTCTTTTGACAGGGTTGGTAATGGTTATCCCTCTTTCGTACAAGTTCTCCCTGTACTTACTTTTCTCTCTCTTCTTTCTCTGACAGTTCTAACCACACTGTCTCTTCTCCTCTCCTTTTTCTCTCTGTCTGTTCTTCTTTCAATACCCAAAAATGGATGGTATAGTACTTGTATTGTTATCTGTTCACGACAACCTTTCCTTTCTTGTAGATTTATGTACAATCGATATATAGTTTTGATGTATCTATTGCATTATACTGTAATGACTTTTAATAAATACACGTTTGAAAAAAAAAAAAAAATGTCCAATACATTGTTATTTGTAAGGTGATTGTCACCCTAGAAGATTTCAGTGTATATATAGTTAGCGACTGTCTTTATTTTCTACTTTTTTCCTAATTTTCAATATCGGTCCATTGTACAGAACAACCTGTCTTATCCCGTATGTAGGATGTCATAGGACAGGACATAGACATGTTGGGAAGTTTTGGCTTCTCTAAGTGGTTTCGACTTGAAATCCCTGTCTTTTTCACTTTTCCACTACTTTGATTTACTGGCTTGTACATACCCTCCTGCCTTTTTAGCAAATACATTGCTTTTCTTTCTAGCCCTTTCTCAGCCATGTATTTAATATAATTACACAGAGTTGTAGATTTGTTTAGCTCAGATACAACACAGATCTGCTGTGCTCTGTGCTATATTTGCATCCAGTAGAGCAGCTTTTTCTGCCTCCCAAACAACTGGATTTAGTGCGTTACAGGAGACCACGTACAAGCCAATAAATAGAAGACATTAGCAAGTGGTGAACATATATTTGCCAATATAAAACTATTCAAAACATAAATTATATGTGTTAGGATGGTCTTACCCAGTTCGCAGCTGCTGAGGGCTGGCTGTGGGCTCAGATTCTGTAAAGAGAATTTCCAGGGTGTAATATCTGTCACATTATGGAGTGTTCCAAGGTAACACGAAGCCAAATCAGTATAACGAATGTACAAGAAAAGATATTGTTCAGCATTAGATTGAAGATAAAAACAGGCAGTATACCGGCTTACCTGACATAACTGTGCCGTGCTGCCAGCTCCTACTTCTTGGCAGAGGGGAGACAATAAACTGGCAGCAGATAAAGATTGAATTATTAAGCAGAATTTGAGTAGTTGTGATGAATGAGGGGAATGGAGAAGCAGGTAAGTGGTTAACCGGTGTCTGCTAAGCTGCAAGTTCCTGGCCTGATGTGATAGGACATCTCCACTGCCCCATGTGAACTACACAACTTGTGTAATTACAAGTTGTATAACTGCACAACTGGTTGATTCAAACATAGCTGGAATATGGCATAAAAAGATTTACAGGTGAAGAATGGTGATGTTTGGCTGGAGGGGATAAGTTATTGACCCATGCATTCTTCTCTCATGTTGCCAAAATAATGCACAGACAAACGGGCAGATTACAGATGTGCATCCTATCTCAGCATAAATTTAGCAGCCTGAGTCACGTTGTGGGAAACAGGAGTTCATCCATATTAGAGATGTTCACAGACCCCCGTGTTTTGGTTTCGGTTTTGGATCCCGATTTTTTTTTTTTTGCTTAAATCACATATTTTTGCTTTTTTTCCCCACCCTACATTATTATTAACCTCAATAACACCAATTTCAAGTCATTTGCAGTCAATTTTGACCACCTCACAGGTCACAATATTATTCTCATACACTTTCAAACAAAGACTGCAGATTTAGAAGACCAAGCCTTACAGACCTATTATTTATATTTCATCAATGACAATTAGCAATGGAGCTCTTCTCTTTGTGTGTTACCTATATAACACAGTACAATGTGACTGCAGAATTAGAAGACCAAGCCTGCCAGACCTATTATTTCTATTTCATCAATGACAATTAGCAATGGAGCTCTTCTCTTTGTGTGTTACCTATATAACACAGTACAATGTGACTGCAGAATTAGAAGACCAAGCCTTACAGACCTATTATTTATATTTCATCAATGACAATTAGCAATGGAGCTCTTCTCTTTGTGTGTTACCTATATAACACAGTACAATGTGACTGCAGAATTAGAAGACCAATCCTGACAGACCTAATATTTCTATTTTAGCAATGACAATTAGAAATGAAGCTCTCCTGAATGTCACTGGAGACTTTGAAGAACACTGCTACCCCTCCTCTTTCTTTTCTACCTATGACGCTGCCCAACTGCACTATAAACTATCAAGAACTGAGCTACCGCTTCTGTGTCCCTCTGTGAAATGGTGCTGGATCGCCGTGGAGGGCGGTACTTATAGAATCCAAAGCTCATGAGATCAGACGACGTAACAATGACATTTTGCCTCATTTTTAATTCTGAGGGCGCGCGTAAGTACCAAGTACTCACATCTGCTGAGTCCGGGTATATTCGGTTCTCGGGGATACGAACCTGAGCATCTCTAATCCTTACTGATCCAAAAGAGGTATAATTCAGAAATAAAGAGGGACAGGGGGAGTGAGGGAGAGGGTGAGAGGAGCTAATTTGGTTCAGCCCTTCGAATGACCTTCATTTATTGTCTAGTGCATGTCGTGCTGTAAACTTTAGTAAATGTATTGCATTAGCTGTCCAGATTACTTCAATATATTTCAGCCATATCTTTACATCATCAGGTAAAGTTGTGCTTTATTTTCATCATCACAATAGTCCAGAGAATAGCTTTGTGTCGTATAACAGGGCAACAGACAGACAGGTTTATCTGATAGGAAGCTTGAAAGAAAAAGTAATGCATTCAGTAGCAGGTGAAGGTGGAAAACCAGGTTAAAAAAAAGATTTGTCCCTTTTAAAAAGAGATACAGTTGAGGGACACACCCATAATACAGCTGGACCACTTCACATATATACAAACTACAATATTATTGGAAAAGATGCTGTGGCTGTAACAGGAGACTATCAGACATGAGCTAATATAGGCTGATCGTGGCTGTACCTCTTTATTGCCCCATAATCTTATTGGATAATCAGCTATTGTGTGACTGCCTAAAGAGATCCATTAAGAAGCTACACAATATAGTTATATACAGTGATTAATCACCGCAGAGCGTACAAAACCAAATTCATATTTTCTCTCACTTGTAAAAAAACAAGACTGGAACTGGGGGTAACTTCCATCCCGTCCCTTTTCTACAGCATACACATTACGCAGTTTTCCTGGGTTTGCGCATATAAGCCTATGAATTATATAAGCCACATAATTCAAATAAATTTAATGCACCCACATGATAATCCAAAAAACATACTGGTAGGTTAATTGGCTGCTAACAAATTGACCCTAGTCTGTGTATGTTAGGGAATTTAGACTGTAAGCCTCAATGAGGCAGGGACTGATGTGAGTTCTCTGTACAGCGCTGCGGAATTAGTGGCACTATATAAATAAATGGTGATGATGATGATGATAATAATATCATTAGAGGATATAGATCCACATAATAGCTTGAAGTTCTTGGACTATAGAAGGGAATGTGGCTTAGTAATTAAAGAGTGATAAAAACTCAGGTCAGATAGGTGATCCCGTTTTCTGGTGGAAAACTCTTATCCCCACTTTCATGAAAATGAGCAACAGTCATATATGGTGGCTGACCTCTGCACTCTCCAAGGCCCCAGCTACTTGCTATAGAGCACATAGAAGCAACATCATGGTTAGCGCACAATTTAGGGAACCAAACCATTGAATTCTATCTATATAAAATAGTGAAATTATGGAAACATGGGTAAAGTTACCAGATCTATCAGGGAGACCAATACAGAATACATCTTGCAGAGTTGCACTGATTGATAGCATTTAAACTGTGCTGCGGTTATCATGTCCACAAGTGATCAGGCTGGAAGCTTAGAACAGATTCCTTTGTACAAAGATGTTTGCATGTTTGTTATGTGATTGTATGATCTGCCCACTGCTGTACAGGTGCCAGATTGACTAAACCTTCTAAGTAGGAAGAATGGACGTGTTGCCCATAGCAACCATTCAGATTCTATCATCTGTCTAATACAGGGGTGTCCAACCTTTTAGCTTCCCTGGGCCACATTGGAAGACGACGAGTTGGTTTGGGCCGCACATAAGATACACTAACAATAACGATAGCTGATCATCCAAAAAAACCATAGAAAACATAGTTAACATATATATATGAAAAAAAAAGTGATATATATATATATATATATATATATATATATCACTTTTTTTTTTCAAATCCCCCTATACTTACCTTTCAATCGCCATGTTCAAAAAATCCTCTCTAGTTATTATACTATAATCACTTTTTATATTGTTTCGATGCAATATCAATAAAGTGCATTTAAGCCAGGCATTGTATATCAGGGTGCCCTGACCAGGCCTGCGGTACCTGACATATACATCACTGTGACCCCAAATTGTGACCTGTTTTGCTAATTACACCACTATGTTAGTTAAGGGATACAAACTTATAATGGGCCAAAGAGAATAATATATAATGCCCCATTAGTATTACAAGTAGAAGTATGTAGCAGGGAGATAAGGTCCATGATGCTCCAGGACCAGGTGACTTTTATTCACTGGCCAGCGTCCCTTGAAATAATAAAAAAAATCCCCCTTAACTTACCTTTTAATCGGCTTGTTCTCCTGTCCTCTTCTCTTCTTTTCTCCAATTCTGTGCTGCTGATTGTTCTTCTCGCGCGGGTGACTCCTCTGTGCTGCGCTCCGCAATGGATGTTGGGCGCGATGACATCACACCCGACATTCACTGCGAGCACCGCACGGAGGAGGAGACAAGGGAGGGAGCCGGAGTACCAGCTGACGTGACCACGTGATCGCAAGGTAAGTATTTTCTTTTCTTTTTTTTTTGCAGGATTTTTTTTTCCATTAACAGTGCTGCCCCCTTGCCACAACCCAAACTCTTTCTGGGCCGCATTTACAGGCGTGCTGGGCCGCATGCCTGATCTAATACATTCTAGAACAGCTAGAATCTGATTTTTAGAAGGTTTAGTAAATCTACCCCTAAATTATCAAGATGCTTACATATGGTGCCTTATAAAAAAGCAATCAGATGATACTGTATGCTGTATGGGTGCCCAAGTTTAAACAATAATTATGCATGTGCGCCATATTAGAGGACTATGGCTCAAACCACTTGAAGATAGACCCAGCAGGAGGAAACTTATCTTAAGGGCCTTTTGGAGAATAGAAAGAAAGTTGAGTAACAGTGGGAAAGTAGGCTTTACAAACAAAGTTTATTTTATTTAGGTTCAGTGGTCTGTTAAATCTCATTAGCAGCACACAAGGTAAAGCAATCAGACTTACTAATAACCCTGAAACCTATCATCTGGGTTACCAACCGTAATTCGGTGAATTGAAATTGAAACTTTTTTAAATAGCAAATTGACAAACTATATGTTACAAGAACAAATACAACTATTGTGCAATATGCATAGATTGGGACAGGACAGTGACTACTGGAATAAGGGCCAGCTGTCTAAATTTCCAGAGTTGGTTTAAATCTTTTTTTTAATGTTTTGACAATGTACAAGAAATTATTATCACAGGAGGTTACACATTATATAGCAACAAAGGATCAGGGAATTGTAAAAGAAATCTGTTAACATTTGTGTAGAATTGTAACAATTTAAAGGGAAACCACAGTAAGCAAGTCATGTGAAGCCTTTGGTATGTCTTTTGTGCGGCTCTACTGGTTTGTTATGTATATTGTGAAACAATATCTCGACATAAAACAAAGTGAGGGGGGATTAGGCAGAAGAGGTGACCCAGGAGAATGGGTGTAAGCACTTGTATGCCCACATAACTGCCACTCCATGATGTCGTTTTTTTTTGCACACTATCCTCTGTAAACTCTAGACTGTTGTACGTGAAAACCTCAGGAGACCACTAGTTTCTGAGATATACAAACCAACCATCTGATACCAGCAATCATCCCATGGTCAGAGTCACTTCGATCACATTTCTTCCCCATTATGGTCTTTGGTCTGAACAACAACTGAACCTCTTGTCTGCATGAGTTTATGAGTTGCTGCCACATGATTGGCTGATTAGATATTTGCATTAACAAGCAGGTGTACCTGATTAAGTAGGCACGGAGTATATGCATACTTGCCAACTCTCCCGGAATGTCCGGGAGACTCCCGAAATTCGGTTCAGTCTCCCGGGCTCGTTGGCATTTCTCCCGCATCCTGGATTTCACAGAGAATCGCGTCAAATGACGCGATTCTCAGTGATTGACGCCATTTTGGAGGGCAGGAGGGGGCGGGACAAGGCCAATCGCGTCATTTTGGCCCCGCCCCCGCGACGTAAATTACGTTTTCACGGGGGGCGGGACCAAAATGACACGTTTGGCCTCGTTCCGCCCCCTCCCGCCCCCTCTCCCGGAAACTTGTTTCCGAGAGTTGGCAAGTATGAGTAAATGTTACTGCATAACAATAATAATCTAGGTATAGAAGAAAACAAAACACGTGTACCTCCAGGGTTTACTGAATGGGACAAAGTGTTGTGTAAAAGAAAAACAAACCCATCAGTAAGACTGAAGGTTACCGGAGACTGCAACAAGCGGCATTCCTGAGCAGGGTGCCCGGTGCTCCCGCACCCCATGGCCTGACTAATCTGTCGGCATTCACCTCCGTACCTGGGTTGCATAAAATATTTTCACTCTTGGTTGCTGTAGAATCATCAGTCCAAACAAATAGTTATTAGTCCAGGTGGTTACCAATTATTCCACCCCCCCCCCCCCCCCCCCCCCCAATTCAAAAACTAAGGCCAGGGCTTTTTATCCCTTTATAAAGTAAAAAACAACATGCACAGTGCTGTTGTCCTTGTTATGAGGTTCCACAACAATTTTTGCATAATTGAGAGAAAATAAGGCTTTAAAGCACAGTGCACAGATTTCTGAAGTAACATGTTCTCTCTGGATAATGGGTGGATGACAGGAAGAGTTGATCCTTCTGTACTGTGCCAATACCTGTATGGCTCAGAGGCAGCTACGATGTCTAGTCCACGGTATGTCGCAAATATACCAATGTATTTGATGTTAGAAATAGACTATTGTGCTGTGCGATATAAAGACAGCCTTGATTTCCCACCTGACACACATTATGCGAGACCTGAGTGAGGGTCTTATGAGCAGTATTAAAAACAACAACCATATTTTTATTGAGGGGGATGAAATGTGCTTTTTCACCTTTGAATCCTTGATGACTACAATAGGTGCAAAAACCATCCGAGCACGAATAGAGGCACGTAATGATGCTCATCTGCAATGCACTCACCACCATTTATAGAGGGAGTTAATCACCACCCAAAAATGGATCACAGTACTGTTTACAGGCATTATTATTTTTTATTTTTTTTAATCAGACTTGTTTTCACCCACTCAACCATATTTTACCAGATGGTATTAAACTAATAATCATATTTTTTGTGTATGTATCTCCTTTCCAAATCATTAGTTATATTTTAACAATACTACTCCTACAGGAAAGTTAAACAAATAAAAAAAGATTTTCAATATGTGATTTGAAATTCTATTTCATATATTTTATTAATTTTACAAATGGATGATGCAGCGTTGGGGTAACTGAATCTGAACCCTGATTTAAGGATCATTAAGCTCACACAAGAGACCTACTTACCTCTATTATATTAATTGCATCATATAATGTCTATTGTGACAATAAGGGGTATATTTATCAAATCTTCTTAAAAGGAAACTTGGAGGTGTTGCCGGTAGCAACCAATCAGATTCTAGCAAAAATGTATCTAGTACAGTCTAGGATATGAAAGAAAGAATCTGATTGGTTGCTATGGACAACACCTCCACTACTGTCTGAGCATTGACCATTAAAATCTACAAACGTTATTGAGATGGAGTTTGTGTCGCTCAGATTAATACTCAACAGGCGCCTTTATTCAGATCTCATTACCAGCTATTACTATGCCCTCCAGGGTCACATAAAAGTCACAATGTTGGCCACATAGGATAAAAATAAATATCTTCTTTAGAACCTGGCAACAGAACTGTCCATCATAATGCTGAAGAATTTCTACATTCTGCATTGATGTGTAGCTGCAGATTCTTCCCAAGGCTCTTATATCTGTTATTATAAGTGATGGCTATGATGGGCTATGAAGACTCTAAGATTATGGTGCCTATTTCTGAAATTAGCAAACTGTGATATTCAAATCACTTTGAATTTTCAAATACAGTTCCAGCTATGGTATAAGCTTTGTCTACCAGCAGACTTTTCCCAATGAGACAAAAAACACACAGTCCATGGATCATAGTGGATTTTTATTAACATATCTTACAATGTTTGTTAGCTTTTGCTTTACACATCTCCTGTATTAGAAAGATCAAGCTAGCTCCTACAGTAATGTACTGTACTTAAATGACCATTCGAACATCATAGCACACAAATACATACTCACACATTATTATTATTTTTAAAAGATCTTTTGAATTTGCAAAGCTGAGATAACGAATATGATGGAAATAAAAATGAGGTTCAAACCTTTATATAAGCAGCATGCATTCAAATGCAGAGGGCAACCAAGATGTATTGTATGATAATTAACATAGTCACCAGAACCAACAGATAACCTATCCCATTTTCCATTTGTTAGCGATAATCACCCGACGTCACGTCACACCCATTTTAACAAACATTTAAAAACACGATGGTGAAATCCTTATTTTCTTTTAATGCAGATCAATTGCATTACACAGCTAAATAAACCTGACAGATCATTTACAAGAACAAACAGATAGCTCAGTGACAGCCAATGTCTTATCAATGGCTTATGATAGATTACAACAGTCACTAAATAAAGTACTGCTTAGCATAACTTATATCTGGATATTTCTGATTTTATTTAATTTTGTAGCTGAATAATTAGACAAGCAACAATGTTAACAAATGGGTACATTCACAAAAAAAAACCCAAAACGTTAAGCTAGGCTGCTTAATGTCACGTTTTGTGGCTTTCCTAGTTAAACCTCCTAAGAGATTGGCATCTTCAAGTTTACCGGTTTGACTGTATAGATACATTTCAGGTAAGGAAAATTAAACTACATTATGGAAAAAAAAACCATATAGGTATATGCTGTGAGATGCCAGAACTCATGAGAGGGTATCTTTAGATGGACTTGCCAGCAGCATATAAAGGCTCCTGGACACAAATGAGAATACAGAACTGCTTGGTGCATTGTTTTTGACCCATCCCTGTCAGCTGACATGAATCTGGTTGGGTCGTCCACATGAAAGTGTTGCCGTTTATCCCCCTTCTGCTCTGCGGGAGTTTCCTGTCCTCCCTGAGCTCACCTGCATTATGGTATTACAGGTGTACCAGGCACAGGAAGTGGAATCCCAAATTTTCATGTGCACCTCTTGGAAAAAAAAAAAAAAAAATCACACATGGCCTGTTTCATTGGATTTTGTGAATAGTTAGCTCAAAAGACAATGATAGTAGGCAAAACACACATGAACAACGTTTAATTAACAGTTGTTTTTGCAGTAATTTTGTAAAGAAGAGAGGGGTATGGTTTGGACAGTCTGTAGGCAACAAGTACACTTAAGTGTGTCTGCACTCAGTGGAGGTAGCCGTTTGATAAGATGTATTCATGAGAAAGCAGCCTATCACTTCATTCGGAACTAGTGACATCACCGAATATCAGCTTAGCTCACAATGTGGCTGCTTCCACTACACGAGGCATATGAAGCTTTGATGTTACAGGGGAAGAGCATTCCCCATTCACGCTCATTTTACGCTGAATAAGCGCGGCCTCGCTTTAGAAAGCTGTGGTATCCTGGCCAAAAAAAAAGACCAATCTGACACTGTCCAAAGCCTAAATCAGATATCACTCTGCTTATCTGAACCTACCATGGCCAACAGATACAAATGGACTGGGTAAAAAGGGTGTATAGGAATTTGTTTTCCTTTGCAGTGCATACTATATGTACGGGCACAAAACCATCAAATTAGATCAAATTGAGATCAAGAAAATCACACAGATTTCATCAATTTCCAAAAGGAATATTTGCAATTGGCACATGTTGGCTAAGCTTTGAATGACAGAGAAATAATTTCAACCAAACTACCTTTAAAATCCTGTTCTTGTTGCAGGAAATCAAGCAGAAAATACGTCTGTGTTTCTGGAGTACAGCATAGATGATATTCTTGAGCAGATGGGGGATTTTGAGCTATGTCTCATATATAGGACAAGTCACAAATTCGTGTTCCAATCAATTGCATATGACTCGATGAATAGCATGAATGTTCCAAATTAGATTCTCTTGTGTTCTCACACAGGACCTAGATCACCCATACTCTCTCAGATGTCATTTACACCTGATGCACAGCCTATAATAAGGTACTTACCCTGGCAAAACTGAACGGAGATGGAAAATAAACAGGTTGGGCTTAATTAAATAAAAACAGTAATCCAAACCAATTTTGATTTCAATCACTTATCTAGTGAGAGTCTAAAAATTCCTGAGAATAAAATTCAGTTTTCGCAAAGCCTAAAAAGCTTTCAAACAGACCCTCAACAAATAACGCACTTATTTATATATCCCTGAATGCATGTATTCTCTTTTTCTTTACACACATACAGTTATATTTATATATGATTACATTTCCATGTAAAATGTTAATTTTATAACATCTGTAACTATACAATATTTCACAGAAAACAAAATGTGTTTTACAACAAATTTCTAATTACATATAAACACTCAAAAACAAACAAAAAAACAAAACAAAAACGGAAGGACTGAAAAACACACAGTAATAGATTAGTTTACAGTGAGCTTATCAAACATTTAAAAATGCAGTCCCCACTTAGCAATTATACTAACGCACTCCACCACACTACTCTAGGCCCGTTAAACTATTGTTTTAGTACGGCTGAGTAGCTTTAAAGGGAAGGCTCCAAAGCCAGACTTAAAGCACAAATCACAGCACATAATATTCACAATAATCTGTTTTCCTCTGGCAGCTTGCATTGGAGAGAGAATTATAAAGTGACATACCCACTGGGATACACAGCAGGGTTAACAAAACCTTAGCAAGGCTTGTTCTACTGAACTGTGCACAATACACGTCAGTGAAGCCTCCGCTGACTAGATCATTCCACAAATAAGGATGTAGCCAGGAAAAAAAAACCATACAGAAATAAGAAAGAAATTCTACATAGAACAAGCGGAACTGCGCCTTGAACATTCAGGATTCGTTGTGCTTTCTGGACAATGCCGTTCGTAGTGTTCTCTTGCAGATTTTTTTCTGTTCTTATACCTTACTCTTCCAGGGCTTGTGAGGATGTGTTTTCATTAGTACAATAGCACCTAATAACTAATAAGCTTTATGGTGGCAGGGTTCACGCCTGCCTCCTCTTTCCATGGGAAGCCCTTTGCTTCTTGCTAGCGATTCCATTTGCGATTGCATTGATCTTCACAACCCATTGTAATGCGGCCCCCATCTCTTATTGATGTGATCAAACGTGTGAGTCACCCACTGCTGCTCAAGCACATTGTACCGCTCCTTGCAGATGTACAGAGGCTTTCCACGTCTGTGAAAAGAAGATTCTGGATGTAACAAGGGCGTTTTTACAGTAAATAAGCAAAGAGTGAGTAAAGCCACTATTTGACATTACTATACCTTGTAGGTAAAAAGCTGTTTATTATTGAGCTGAAGAATATGCCTAACATAATGAAAGTGTTTATACTAAATTAAGTATGTCCACCATGCACTCTGAGACCTTTGCTGTCTGCTGAGTCAGCAGAGTGTGAGTGACAAGCTTTTGGACTTGATCTGCAGAAATACATTGGCCCTCTACAAGTGTAATTAGTAAAGTTACTTACAATGGTGGAGTCATACAGGGGAGCACGGCCTGTGATATCTCAGTATCTTAACGGAGGGAAATTTTAGTTATTTGACCTACACAAAATCCCGTTATTACAAGTGGGATGTGGTTGTAAGTAGACAATTACTGTATTTTATTTACTGTTTAGGGCTTTATTGTTCCTTTTAGCCCATCTCACTCTAACCTTGATGGTTACTCTGAATGCTTCACACATATAAATGCTCATGTATGAAAAGTTTAGCAGGGGCAGGTTCAGGTAATAATTTGCCAAGGGGAACAACGATAATAAATGTATTATTTTGCTTATGGAAGTTATTACCTGAGTTCCCTGTCCTCTTCTCCATGTGCATCCAGATACACAGAACCCCACAGGCAGAACCGATTCCCCCGGATGATGATTATTACAGAGGCATTGATCAGCAAGAAGATCCCTGTCCCAGCACCACAGTTCTGGGAATGCTGTAGAGGAACGGATCAACATCATTAAGTAGGGAACTGCAATCCTGTCATCATTCACCTAAAGCAAGATTACAATACAATATTTCCCTACTTAAAACTATTTGTTTACAGACATTAAACCTTGTAATGTGCACAATTCACGTTACTTGTACAAACCATCCAGTTACTGCCACCTGCACTCAGGATTACCGAGAAGGGTGCCCTTATTAGAGGCCATTGTAAAAGGGGCAATGAAGAATACAAAAAAAATAATCTAATTTCAGAAGGAAACAACAAAGTTAGGAGTATTTGGGAAAAAAATATAACTTTAATAATAAAAATAATATTTTTTTTGATTGCACCAATGTTACAGTTTAGTATACGATGACAGACAAGCAATCATTTACATGCATTTTTTAAATGAGTTCATCTTATGGATTTTAAATATCTACATTAAACCATATCTCTATTTGAATCCATAGTTAACAGGTCCAGTGACCTGCGCTAGCTAGATTACGGACCTTCTTAGCTTCTGAATAGAGAACACTGATTGGGTGTCTGATGGAGTTAGATTATTTTAGGAACGGCAGGGATCCCGATAACCCGATCCCTGCTGTCCATCTATTTGGAGGATGGGGTAGAGTGGTCTTTTGGATAGTTTTACAGTCATTGACACTTAAACCTGGCCTGCTGATAATGGCTAAAACTACAGAATACAAGGTTTCCAAGTGGTCCTGTTGAAAACTAAGTTTGCTGGAAGCTCCTGCTTAAAGCAGGCAGATCCATCAGGTATTCTAGTGGATAAAAAATGTTACTTCTCTTTCTTTAACCTATGAGATGTTTCAAGACAATCGTATGCATTTATATGGGCCTATCAAAGTAAACCCTCAGCCTTAACAGTCCAGCAAATAGGCCAAATGTCTGTAGTATTCTTTTATCTGAAAATCATCATTATGCACATCAAAAATGTTAGTATCTGGATAAGCACACGCCAACACGATGATTAAACCTTAATAAGTACCACTATTGTTTGGACGCAGACACCCTTGTAGAAAAGCATTATGGTGGTCACACAGTGATACAAGTAGAGGAGAGATAGGTCTCTTACCAATACACATTCACAGAAATTCTGCTGTTTACAGCAAAGGCCCTTTAAGCAAACAAACGTGCCACAAATAAGACAAAGTGCAGGATCCTTGGGGACCTTGGAGCACACACTGCAGGACTTCCTATGATAATATTGGAAGATCGTGTTGTAGATGTCTGGTAACTGAAGGAGGCGCGGCAAGTCCCACTTAGGTTCTTGAATAAGTAAAGCCTGGAAAAGGAAACTCAATTAACAAACCAACCTGCAGGACATTCAAAAATTATGATTTTTGTTCAAATATAAGAGAATCTATCCTTTAAATATTAACAATGTATAACTGGTTCATGCATTTGTACAAACATAACACGTGGGATGAACAGTTCATCACTTACAGGGAAGGGAGGGGGGTCGTACTGCTGTTATAACGGACAGTGCATATGTGCAGGAACCAATCAGAATCTAGCTTTGTTGATCTAGTACAGGCCTAGCCAACCTGTGGCTCTCCAGGTGTCGTGAAACTACAAGTTCCAGCATGCCCTGCCAGCTATCATCTGGCTATCTACTGGCAAAGCATACTGGGGCTTGTAGTTTCACAATATCTGGAGAGCCGCAGGCTGACCAGGTCTGATCTAGTACAAGTCAGGTAATGAAATCAAATAAATATCCACAGTGACTGCCATGGTTCCCTGCACATTGACACTTGATCGTAGATTACCCTCAGGGACTTCTGGATGTCAATGATATATAAATGCTATTTTTAGGATACTACCCATAGTGAACTTACTCTGACCTCTGATGATCACAGCAGATTATTAATGTTTTAATGGAAGCTTATAGACGGACAGGCCAGAGCAAAGTGTGCAGCAGGACTTCCAACTATAAGAGCATGTGTTTGGGATTTTTTTAAAGGGGGAATTTATATCAATTTGTAATTTTTTTTTAAACATTTTTATTTTACGTCGACCGATATCCTGTGTCTGTGTTGCATGAGTGATACAACAAACCCACATCTACCATTACACCCTACAAGTGATATCCTGCAACCCAGCAAGCCTGCACTAAGCTTCTACACAAACCGGCCCTGTGCATTGTGTGCTCTCCTCAGCAATCTCCAAGTAATTGCATCATTTTAATTAGGAGAACAAGGTGTCAGTAAGAGAACAATATATATATATATACTTTATTTTAGATGGACCATGTTATGAAAGGACACATATGAAACTGTTGTATAACAAGTAATGTAGAATATAGCTA
Source organism: Mixophyes fleayi (assembly GCF_038048845.1). Taxonomy (NCBI): domain Eukaryota; kingdom Metazoa; phylum Chordata; class Amphibia; order Anura; family Limnodynastidae; genus Mixophyes; species Mixophyes fleayi. Next base: position 126,326,755 of record NC_134408.1, read on the forward strand.
TGGTAAGCTTATACAGCATGGGGCAGCACGGTAGCATAGTGGTTAGCACTCCTGCTTTACAGCACTGGGGTCATGAGTTCAATTCCTGACCATGGCCTTATCTGTGAGGAGTTTGTATGTTCTCCCCGTGTTTGCGTGGGTTTCCTCCCACATTCCAAAAACATACTGGTAGGTTAATTGGCTGCTATCAAATTGACCCCAGTCTGTGTGTGTGTTAGGGAATTTAGACTGTAAGCCCCAATGGGGCAGGGACTGATGTGAGTGAGTTCTCTGTACAGCGCTGCGGAATTAGTGTCACTATATAAATAAATGATGATGATACACAGAGTATAGTGTTGGGAAATAACAGGACTCCCAACTAGGAGGGGAAATATTATTGCTTGTTGCTGAATAAAGCTGCTTTACATTTGCTATAGTAATTAAATCAATGTTTTGTTGCAGTTTGTGGTTTCCATCTAAGTTTACTTTGACTGAAACTAATATATCATCATTCACAGAACATTGTGACAAGTTCAGTTAAAGGCCACAGTATGGATGCTATTCTGTTGTCTTCTACATTGTGCTAGTACCCGTATTCTTAGTGGTGCTCAACCTTATTTCATCTGGAACCCCGACTATCTCTAATATCACAAACAGTATTACACAAACTAAATAACAGTACATACGTTCACTTGATCTGGGTGCTTTTCTGCAAAGAGAATCACTTCTGAGCACCACTGAGACATCAGGTCAAATGCGGAGACCGGCCAGTCGAGGCACGAGGCACTGGTGAACTCTCGTGATGTTTGATGGATCAATGGCAGAATTCCTAAGTAGCTGCAAAGAACAATAAATTCATCTTCTTCCTGTGAAGGAATGAAAGATAAAACCTAATTTAGAGACAGATCTGAAAGTAGAAAAGGCACAAAAGCCCATTATTAGGTTTATTACATGAAGAGGGGAGTTTGTGATTCTGAAGACAGATCGAGTGCTGCAGCCGGGTGAGCTTCTGTGTGACTGGTGCCCCGGATTTAAAGGATACCCCCCTCCCTAGTTAGTACATGTAGGTGGGACAGCACAGAACATTGAGGTGACATTGAAATAACACCTACGTTAGCATTAGGTGGTAAATCCTATGACACTGGCCAAAGGGCAGTACGGTGGCTTAGTGGTTAGCACTTCTGCCTCACAGCACTGGGGTCATGAGTTCGATTCCAGACCATGGCCTTATCTGTGTGGAGTTTGTATGTTCTCCCTGTGTTTATGTGGGTTACCTCCGGGTGCTCCGGTTTCCTTCCACACTCCAAAAACATACTGGTAGGTTAATTGGCTGCTATCAAAAATTAACCCTAGTCTCTCTCTCTCTCTCTCTCTCTCTGTCTGTGTGTGTATGTTAGGGAATTTAGATTGTAAGTTCCAATGGGGCAGGGACTGATGTGAGGGAGTTCTCTGTACAGCGCTGCGGAATCAGTTGCGCAATATAAATAAATGGTGATAATGATGATGAAAGGTATCGGGAGCCACTAAAACTAAATGACATGAACAGATTCATCCTAAGCCTGGATGGTGAATGGTAAAGCTCCTAATGGTCCTGTATACACAAAGGGCTTTCAGTGGCTGTAGAGTGATGTACCTGGCAGCTTGGAATATCCACTCCAAACAGGTGGTGCTGGAGGAGGCTTGTGACCCTCAGGAAGGGCAGGCAGTACTGCTGCAGGAACTGCTCAATGGACTGGGAAGACCACACATTGGGGCCGGTCTACAAACAAAAACATCAGTGATAGGTTAATGGCTAAACAAGAATAACATACAGCAAATCAACTGTATGCAACATAGAAGTTACATATATAAAGCACTGTGCTCCGGGCTGTTAGCATCTACACACAAAACAATTCTAAATAAAGAACAAACATTGGTTTACACTGTACAAGGTTCAGGGTTACAATACATTAACCTCCATCTAGGTACCTTTGTCCCATCCTCCGTCTCTTCATTTTGTTGTGTGTTACCTCCAGGTAATTCACTAATCACAAAACTGAGCAAAGCTTCCCATGACATCCTGGGAGTATAGGAACTCTGCCAACAAAATAACAATCATTCTTTATACTCTATTCAGTGTTACTATTAGGACATGAAGTTACCACTGCAATATCAAATCTATTTTATTAAAAGTGTAGCATATAATGTCACTGATAATAATGATCTTATCTTATAATATTCTCCTTCTAAACAACAAAACAGTATTAATAACTGTACGATCAACATAATTATTGTATGCTTTACAACAATATATAACTATATATCTATCTATATTTCTCTCTCTCTATATATATATCTATATATATATTGCCATTTTGTGGGCTGAAGAACTATTCAGCGTACCAATTTACTGGGAACTAGCAACACCATTGGGGAACCCTACAAAAAGTGTCTCAGTGATGCCGCTACTTCCTAGGAAACTGATTGGCTGCATTCTTACGACTGATGCCTCAGCCCACAGAATAGCTGTCTCCACCTACAGGAGAAAAAATAAATAAAATAAAAATGCAAGCATGTTTTTTTTGTTTTGCGGAGGAAGACTTGTAGTCTGTGTTCTGGGAGGGGCACCAAAAAAAACTTTAGTAAAATAAACAAAAAAAACAAACACACACACTTATAGACCCTATAGTTTTATCTCAACTATAGTACAACACACATTTGGAAAAAACAAAAAGGGAGACATTGGTGAATACATTTCAGATGCATTACCTTCATAATATCTTTGTCTAAATTTGCCTATACAATACTGATAAAATATTTTTTAAAAATTCCATAATAAAAAACCATGTCTGTCACAGAAAAAATAAGATTCACCTAGATGCCTTAACAGATACAAATTATTATTTTGAACTTAATCAACACATGGTCTGGTCATGTCACTAAAAAGTACCAATGGTCATTAAATGTGGTAGAGAAGTGGACAACTTAAGGTTAAGCTAGCAGAACAATAAACACTGAGGGCTAGAGTTACTAAGCTGCGGGTTTGAAAAAGTGGGGATGTTGCCTATAGCAACCAATCAGATTCTAGCTTTCATTTATTTAGTACCTTCTACAAAATCACAGCTAGAATCTGATTGGTTGCCATAGGCAACATCCCCACTTTCTCAAACCCGCAGCTTAGTAAATCTAGCCCTGAGTCACAAATCATATTCTCAAAGAAAGACTTGGACATAAAAAATGGGTTTTACATTTAAAGATTTCATGAAAATAAGGTCTCCCAGCTATGCACAGGTTAAACACACACCTTCTGCCAGCATCATATAGTGCCTTTCTTCTGTGCAAGTAAAGTATTTGGCTGTCTGCTTCTCAGAATATCAATTATACAATCATTGATTCTGCCTCCGCTGCATGTTTGGAGTTGAAACTTTTCATAAGGGCTGATGGCTGAGAAATGTCACCTTTAGTAGTAATAGCTCATTCCCTAGCAACGTATCACGTAGAAGCTTTCACAAAAATAGAAAGCATTGATTTTCCGCTTCTAATAGTTATTTAAAAAAAAAACACACAACTTTAAAAGTTCCAAACACATTTAAAATAAACTCGCTGATGCCAGCAGGAAGGAGGTGACTTATCCTTCACTGTCTAATCTCTGCAATGTACTGTGCTGACAGTTTATTTTTTTTTTGGTCTTTATTTAGAAATACCAACTTTTTTGTGTGATCCGGACTCCCTCCAAGTGGCACATTCCTCAGGGCGGAGTTTATGAGTGAGCGCAATGAGCGCCTGAGTATACAGCAAGGAGTACAGCACTTTCACAATGCAGGTAAAATGTTCTGCAAATGAAAAACAAACATTCTTCATGAAAACATAATGAAAATCACTGATAGCTTCCTATGTTTTACCTGTTAATTTAACTATAGGTATATAATCTTATATCAAAAACAGCATCATTATTCATCTTATCTACCTGTATAGAAGCTAGAATCTTGAAATCATTAGCCAGGAGAAGAGTGAGCAATGGCTACAGAGCACTATGGCCTTGGGATATAAACTGTGCTTGTCTTAGGTCACCCAAATGACAACATAAAACTATGTGTAGCATACACATCACTTTGCAAAATTAAGTAGAAAACATTTTGAGGTTAGTGTCCCTTTAAACATGCAAATTCACTGATGAACTTGCCCACAAAAAGCCAGCGTAAGATCTTATACCCCCCCTCCCCCCTGCCAAAAGAAAACCAAATGCACTGAATACCTGGCTGAAAATAATTTAAATGAAGCGTTTTGTAACATTCACATATAAAGGTTGCCACACTATAATGGAAAATTCCAATTTTTATTATTTTTTTATTCCCATTTAGAATTAGATATAGAAAATAAGAAAATAGAATATTCTGCAAATACAACCCACAGCCTCTCTCTGATCATTTGCTGGATATACTTTGACAGGTTTGTTTCCATCTTTGGTGGGCTAGCTATAGAGTCGTCTACAGCCGTCCCCTACAACCCCATCAACTGTCCAACTTCATCTGGTTTTCAAAGAGTAGCAGGAAAAGCTGTTATACTAGATAATGATTCAACATAGAATACGGATTACATTTACATACTATACTTTGCACAATTAAGAGCATTTTATTCAAGGTCCTATACAGTAAAGTAAAGATGACAGATCCTCTTTAAACTGCATTTTATACTTTTCCCATATTTTACGTAAAACTGCAGCCAGTATAATGTACATAGCCGGCCTATTTCATACCATACTTCTAATGTACAATCAGACACCATGCAAAATGATGAACTTTGCCCAACAAGGAACATCTTGATTGACAACGTAAAGACACTTTATTTTGGACAATTGCACAACATTGAGCAGTAAATATTGTGAGATGAAAGTATAAAAATACTCTTGCTATAGGACTTAACCTAGCTTCTATAAAGGTGTTACTAAGTATGATTGTCCAAGCTCCAGGACAGACAACAGACCGTGGGAGTTCTCTGTATATATAGAGTGATTGACCTGTATTTATTATGCGGACACTCAAGTGACCGCACAATGTTTGGAGGGCAAAAGGTTGGTCCATCATTAGTGCTCCAGAAATACCAGACGATAGGTTTGGTCAATGTATGTAAATAGGATCATCCCTACATCTCACTCTGAGGTCTTAATGACCAATACGGACACAAGTATCCAGTTACTGTATAGGAGGAGTATACATGAAAAGCAAAATAAAGGACCAATCTCAGGGCATTGATCTGCAACCAGTAGGCAACCAAGTGTGAAAAGGAATCAGACTTTAGATAGTTATGGCCGCATATATTTAGTGGAGGACATACAAGTACGTGGAATAAAAAGAGAAAAAAATGGACAGTTTTTTTTAATATACAAACCTATATTTGTTACCAGAGACAAAAAAAAAACACACCAACAAGACTATTTATATATTTTGGTTCCCTATTGTACCATAGGAGAAGTAGACAGAAAAATAGAAATGATGTATTAACGTTTGCTTGATAACTCTGTAATGTAAGCTGAACAGTGAACAGGACCAGCCACAGCCCTGGACCCAGCTATATCATTCATCTTGCTCACACCATTCTCCCAGCCAAGTGTAGATTTATCTATATACATCTAGGAGGAGGAGACTTAGCCGAGTGGTTATTGGGCACTTAACTTTCTGTAACAGCTCTCAGCATATATAGTGTAATTTAGCACTTGGCTTAGCGTAGGGATATATAATTGCAGTAATAAGTTTAGGATAGGGAACTTTGTCTTGGTGTAAGGACATTTATTTTAGTGTAGGGGCATGTAGCATAATGTATATGCTAGTTTATTATATATATTCTCAGTAATAAGTTAAAGTAATACAGTTGATCAAAGATAAAGACACAATTGCTACTTATATCTGACATATTTGCCAGAATTGGCAATATTTTTAAACTCATTAACAATGACTTAGTGGTTAGCACTTCTGGCTCACAGCACTGGGGTCATGAGTTTGATTCCCAACCATGGCCTTATCTGTGTGGAGTTTGTATGTTCTCCCCGTGTCTGCGTGGGTTTCCTCCGGGTGCTACGGTTTCCTTCCACACTTCAAACTAATACTAGTAGGTTAATTGGCTGCTATCAAATTGATGTGTGTGTGTGTGTGTGTGTGTGTGTGTGTGTGTGTGTTAGGGAATTCAGACTGTAAGCCCCAATGGGGCAGGGACTGATGTGAGTGAGTTCTCTGTACGGCTCTGCAAAATTGGTGGCGCTATATAAATAGCTGATGATGATGATTAACACAAACTGTGCGCTGTCTTTTCCTTTGCATTCCTGTGGATACTGGTACAGCCCAGAGAATGGCTGCCTTCACAGTGACAGCTCAAATTTAAATCGACCCTAGAAACTTGATAAATTCAGCAAAAATGAATTTACATCACTGAGAAGAATGAGCAAGTTTCCACAATGGCTTTAAAATGAGTGCAAACCATTTTTAGGTAGGATGCTCACTGAGAAAGTCTAACTCCTTTCTATTTAAGAATAATACCTATAGCTGACTTTTCTTCAGCCGTGTTTGGATGCTTCAACAGAACAGTTTTATTATTGCTTTCAGCTGCCCAATCAATCAGAAGACTTATACAGCAAGTTTAAGTAGACTTTATTGAATATTGCAGTTCTAGCTGTGGATGGGGCATTTTATTTACTGGGAAAAAAAAAAAGACACGAACAAGCAGTAACGGCTGATGCTAAAGGCTGCAAATGAAGAAATAATTCTTAGGGCAGATTGACACTAACAGACGGAAAAGAAAATAAGTACCAATTCTTATTTAACAGACTTGCCAAGGCAGATGTGAATGTAAATACTGTCTTTTATAAACATGCGTGCCTGGCAGTAACGGAAATGTGGAGTCTTGTATCAAACCTGGAGATCTGTAGCCGCTGATCTGTCTCTAGAACACACCATCAATCACACGTGAAGCCAAAGTCTTTTATTTTGACAATCAATTTTATTTTACACATTATCACTGACATGAAATATATCTGTCCAGCCGCAGCATTTATCGGATGAAAGGCAAACAACAACAGAACGTTCACACGTTGTCATAGAGGATGTCACAAATTTTTGAAACAATCTACCCGAATAAAGTATGTTCGGTATCACAAAAAAAAAACACACACACACACACATATATATATATATAATATAATATAATATACAAACATACATACACACACAAATATACCACTATTTCAGAGGAACAGAAAAAGCAGAATCACCAAAGCCTGTATAACCCCAATATGGCTCATTAGTGCAGGACAAGGTCTTCTGGTGTGCATGTGAAGTGCTGAGCTGAAACAACTATAGGCAATAGCCATATAGTTTTGTGAGCATATGCCATTTTAAATAATAAAGCCAATTAGAACACGTGTGTTTTAAGGAACGTGTTAATTTACATTAGAGGGTTTTTTGCTGCCTCATTCTAAAGAGCATCTTGGATGGTTAGAATGAAGTGGTGTCAGTTCTGATGTTACTCTTCGGAATGGAATAAGACAGTGCTCCCTGCTGTCCACACTGATCCTGGCCCTGGTTTAAATAAGCTCCTAGTTTCAGTTGTCAGAGCTAAAATAGACATTCACAGGATGCTGATGGGTGTCAGGAACTTTAATATCTCATTCTTTGCAGACAATATCATACTATCTCTCGCACAACCTCAGATCTTCATTCCTAACCTGTGCACAGGTATAGTGAGATCTTGGAGCTAAAATATTCTAAATCAAAAGCCATGCTAACACGTCTCCTGTCAGGATAAATAGTGCCTGATTTTAGTTTTCAATCAAAAATGGCAACAAAAAAGGTTAAGTACTTGGGGATCTTCATAAGATCAATATACAAGCATTTATAGCAAGATAAATAGACCCCACTAAAGTTCAGGCTGATTTTACTTCATGGCAACAAGCATACAATCTTGTGTTTTAACAGAATCATCTTGGTCAAAATGTGTATATCCCCAAATTGGTTATATCTTTCCCAAACCTTCCCAGTCAGAGAACCTTACACAATGGTGAACAAAATCCAAAAAGGTCTTGCGTGATTTTTGTGGAACGGCAAAGATTTCTTCCTCTCTCCATAAAAAACCCATATGGAGAGAGAATAGAGGCCTACTTGATGTTAAGTTATATTCTCTGGCATCTCATTTCAAACAGACCGCAGAAAGCTTTTCTCCCACTAATATAATCTCCTGGTTATATCGAAGTTAGCTACTTAAACTTAATACCACCCCCAAGACTATTGACCCGACGATTCCACAACTGAATGTCCTTAGGGTCGCTATAGACTTCAGTGAATAGAGATGTTGAGCTTCCTGACATCCAAAAGAAAATGCCCTCATTACCACTGCTACTATTCAAAGTAGACATTTCCTTTTTTCACTTCTGTCCTATGAGATGTCTCCCAACGAGGAATCATAACACCGATCTACACGAATATGTATGATTATCCTTTCTATATGGCATGTTACTCGACAACCGCATGTGGACAATTGGTGGAAAGTGAGGGAAGGAGTAGCAAAAAGCTCCATCTCTACTCTGAGGAAGAAGAAATGGCCTCTAAGTTACAATGTAGGTGGTACTACATCCTGGACAGGTTAAGCATGAAGTATCCCACTTCTAATCCCAGATGTTGTAGGAATTGCAGCCACTGGGGAACTCTCCTCTGTAGTTGATGAACCTACCCATGGATTATTTCTTCTGGATTAAGATGTACACCCTACTTAATGCCACGTTGGAGTCACTTCTCCATAAGGATCTATGGAATTTCCTTTTGTGTTCCCACCCCGCCAGAACCATTCTAGTCCTTCCAAGAAGCTAATAACCCTGTCCTGACAGCTGCCAAGTGCCTTATTGCTAAGAATTGGAAGTACCCCAAACCCCCCTCGATACCATTACTTAAGAGTTATCTGGCACATTGCATTCATGGACAAAATGACATACTATCTGCATCGAAGAGATAACATTGTGCGCTTATGATCTCCTTGGATTTTAAAATGAAAGTCACAACCAATCAAAACCTTCCTCAGATCTGCACTCGCAGAGTCGTATCTAGAGCCTTATATTATAAGGTGCTCGCAGATCCCGGTACAAGTACTCGAATACACACACATAGGCGGGGATGTGTTTCACCAATGTATCCCATCATAGGTTTCCTGTACTGATCCCTCCCCTCCCTTTCAAGCCACCATATCCCCCTACTTCCCAGTTACTTACGGTAACCACCCATGACACATTGTTATGCTACCCTGATGTTCTTCTTGATTTCAATTACACTAACTACCACGTGCTACGTCTCATACTGCTCTGCTATTTATGCTGACCTACTAAAATAAATAGCTTTTGATTATCAAATAAGTTATGAAAGTTTAAAGTACGTCAAACTCGCCTTAAAATTACTTTGTTCATGAGGAAACCGAATGGCAGGCAATAATTAACAAAAATTGGCATCCTGGATTTCTGCTGACGTCTAATGTTCCTGGTTTACAAAAGACTAAAATTGTTCCTCTGTGTGATAAATGCTCACAGAACAGGAGAAGAGCCAAATGCTGAGTCCAAGTAAGCTCCTAGTGCAACGGTGCTAAATGATAACAAAGGCAGTCATGGGGCGGCTTCCAAAGCAAAGGCATGCAATTAAATGGATTTTATTTTATTTTTTTTAAATGAAGATGCTGCATTGTGCAGCATGTGGTAATAAGTAAGTAGCCATAGTCATCTGCCCACCACTTACCACAAATGATCAAAATAGAACCTAATCCATCCTCAGACTAAAAATATGGCTGTTGAACAAAGAAAATGTCATCATGGAAATACATTTTCTCATATGTACATTTATTACAACAGCCTTGATATTGATTACCCATATAAGATGTTGAAAGAACAAGTAAAGTCAATTCGGGCATATATATATATATATATATATATATATATATATATATATATATATATATATATATATATATATATATATATATATATATATAGATCTGTTTGTTCTATACGGTAAATAAAGCTGGAATTCTTTAGGTGGGACTTGTTTCTCCGTCCCTTCATTATCCTGAGATAGTTGAGAAGCCATAACTCTAATGATTGGTTTGCTCATCTCCTAGGTAACAGAATCTCTCAGTACAGACTGGAATATAGAGGACTAATACCCAGTGAGGTCCTAGCACTGATAACTGACACACCATGCTATGCCATTTGAGCTTTGTTTTCTATACCGGCTTCGAGTGCATGTGTGACAGACAAGCTAGCCATTTTGTGGGTATGTTGCGATGCAGCCTCTAAATTAATAAGGAAATAACTTTTTCTTATTGGAATAAATGATCCTTAGTGTGCTGGCACCTATCCACCAGCTACTGAAAAGCTAATGACAAGTGGGTTGCACTTCCCCTAATAGAGAAGATTAAGCACTTAGCAGCTGCAGCTACTAAGCATATTTCACAGACCGTGTTCTTGAATAAAATCTATTTCTCATTTTTGCATTTTAAAAATAAAATGCAGAAAATATTAAAGTCACTGATTACGGTGACTAAGTACCTCTATGTTATAGATGGGGTACAGCGATGGTATTGTTTCTTACAAACAGCAGCATTTTCTTTGTGCCACAAGAATATTATGTTCTTAGGCTGGGGCCAGCATTATAATGGTGGCGGCCAGATGGCTTGCTCCAAATGGATGGCAATAGAGCCTATAAATGCTCTGACCTCTATTATAAAAGGCTCTACTATAATAAAAGACTGAATTTGTGGTGTTCTTTAGTGGTGATGGGTTCAGATCAATTTTCCCTTGGACTGAACAGGCTGAGTAGCATAATGACATTTACTTTAGCTTAATCAATGTAGGATTGAAGGAGATACAGAGTATATCTAACAGCTAATAAGGCAGTTAATGCTATTCCCAGAGCTGCACTTCAAGGGCACTAGACAGGGTCGGGGTTTTGTGAGAAAATACAAATGCTTTTAAAAGTACCTTTAAATTCCTTACTATAAGAATATACATTTCATGAGTAAGTTAAAAAACTGTTAAAATAAATCTTGCTTCTGAATAGAAAAGTGCACATTATTTATAACAATAAAAGTGTAATCTATGCAGGAGTACCAAGAGCAAATGAACCTCTTCAATGACCGTCCACATTCACATATTCTCACTGTCCGTTTTCAGATATTCGCTTTAGGCAGATAAAAGCGCGTAGATGTCTCACAGAAAAGGTGAGGCTTAGTCCCCCCTGGATTAAAATCCTCGTCTTGGTGGACATTTCCTCTACTTTGAGCTAACGTGTGCCAGGAACTATACCCTGGAATGTGTACGTAAGCAGCTATTTCACACCTTATAGCTCTAAAAAAATAACCTCTACACGATCCAGGAACTTTGTTCTCCCCATCACATGCCTTGAGGTGCATTGATTAGGAATCATCACTGGTCTTCGTTCTGGGCATACCCCCCAAAAAAAGTCCTGCTGTAACATGTACCCATCTAGTTATTAATTTCTCTTGCTGGATCGGGAGCCATTGTAGATCATACTTTAAACTATCTATCTATGCTTCCACCTTCACTTGCACCAGTATTGAACAACCAGGAGTTTGCCCCTGGACATCCCCATCTTGCTTTCTCCATTGGCAAAATAGTGGCATTAGGATGGTGGCATTTTATTTAGAGGGAGGCTCATGCACCCCTCTTACCAATATATAACTGAGATATAAGCCATCGCAGGGCCTTTTAAATATAAAACTTTATTAACTTTGTACCAAAAAAGAGAGGACATTTCCAGACCCCTAAGATCTTTTATTGCAGCCCCTAAAGTAAATTTCTACTCTGTACAAAGTACTAATGTTTGCTAAACAAGCCCCGACCCCCTAAATATGAACTTAAATTGGAGGCCACAGGATGAGGATTTTTGGTCTGTATTCAGAGTAAAAGTAGCCCAATTCTCTTTTTTGATCTAAACAACAAGAACACATAGAAGATTAACTACAGATGGTATCTGGTTCCCACCATATATGTCTCAGCCTCTCCGTTGTGTTGAGATATTGCTGGTAAGTTGCTCTACCTCTTCTTCTGGTGGACCTGCCCTAAGATTTCGGCTTTCTGGGATGAAGTTTGAAAGCCTCTTCGTCCCTCCTGTAGGGTCTATCCAGTAGGAAGTGATGACAAAATGCAGACAGACAAATTGGCCTCACAGATTCTAAACGCGGCTAAAGGATTAGCAGCAAGCCACTGGAAGCCTACTGAGACACCACCGGTGACCCTACTACATAGCAACATCGGGCACGTGGAAGCCGTGGAGAAAACAGTTACTTGTCTAAATATTAAAACGCAAATTTGTCCACACTTGGGCACTGTACTCGTTTAACAGAAATACCCCTTAAGGTGCTGCTACCCTATGGTTATTCAGACCTTCTTGTACAAATCAAACATAGGCTTACTTATGCGCATTTCTAACCACCAGGGAGCCGTGTATTCCCCTTCATGTCTTTTCTCGCACTTCTCCCCTTTCCCAATCACATGCCAGTTCCCCCCTTACCCAAGCTATTCCCCTAATTATTATACTTCGCTTAATTAATATCACTATTCTCATGCATTACCGTTACAGTGTGAGTTAGCAGACTACACATTCTAAACATTACTAAACATTTTGCTGAAATTTAGCAAGAAATCTGTATATTCTACATGCTACATTCCACAGTACATTAGCCATTGTTGCCTACTTCCAACTTAGGGGGAGACCTCCTGGAATCCTGATACCCGAGTAAACAATTCTACCAAAAGGTGGGTGGGGAAGTCAAGTGTGCAGGTGCGTGATGAAGTTAGTGTCACTATAGGCTCTGTCACTCCCACTTCATGAGACAAACTGCGTCATTAGGATCACGCCTACCTCAAATTTGTGTCACCATACGCTTTGACCTGCCCACTGGATGAGACATACTCAACATCAGCCCATCTATTTTTATATCTAACCATCGTATCTCGTGAAAACAAGGCATGAAAATTAGCTAGGTATGGTTGTAGCCCACGTGAAGCACTTCCATCATTATGAGTATAACACCTGTTATTCAAGATAATGCCGTCTCCTCCTGTGTATGATAAGAGCTTGCTCTTCTACCGCCACTGGACCTAGAGGGGAGGAAGAAGTAAAAGGGACTACCAAGGACCACCTTTAGCTGCTGCCAGACTCAAACTGCTAGGCTTTCAGAATATGCCATGTTCTCCTACCCTTACCTTTTCTTTTAAACTGCTTCCTTGCACTAAGCAGCGCACCCGAGGTGTATGAACATAATACTCAGCTCTCTTATATTACACTATATCCAACAATGCAGACATGTTTAAAAGGCCAATCCTTTCCATTTAATACATCAACATGTCTTCAGTACATTACAAGGGAGTGTCGCACAAGTTTTATCGGCACAGAATGTATATTTTAGTACGGAACTTACGGATATAATTTTACCTTAATAGCTGTAGCATAGTGATGAAAGATTAATGGAATAAGCAATATTAAGCAGCTCTTGCCATTGACTCAAACCATGAGGTTAAACATGTGTTAAGTACAGGGCTCATAAAGAATGATCTGTTCCAAATGGGTTAGCCAAAGCCATGCTTTAATTCACAGAGCAGGGCTGACTTTTGTAATAGTAACAGCAATTATCTTTCCATGTGACCTTCAATTTCACGAAATTGCAACTGTCTGATCTCTGAATTTCAAAACACATTTTTTTTTTTAAGCTTTCACCTCTAAGCATTCATATGTACTTGAAATATTAATCCATCTCTTCCTACTGAAATCTGTAAAGGTCATACCAAGGACTTGATTTCTCAGCTCTGAGATTTGGGTAGTTTATTTTCCCTTCGAAGACCTTGTGACTTCATTGTATTGAATGACTGATAAAGGACAATGACAGGGGACACAGATAAGCCAGTCAAACCACAACTGAATTTCCAGCCCAATGTCACTTTATACTGATAAGGAACAATCATTATTTCTGTAGACAGATCAGACACATCGGGATCGGCAGTGATTAGACATTTTCTCCCTATGGGGAACGTATTTACATACCTTTGTGCAGAGGCTGAGGCATGGTTAGAACCTGAATGAGCAATATCGAGGTCACATCCCGGAAAAGCAAAGGAACCTGCTCCCTGTCTTCATCACTGGTCCTGATGAAGCAAAAATACAACTGTGTTTACAGAAGATCATTTACGGTTATATTTTATGTGCAGACTACTATTTACTATACACACACGATGATTAGAGTCTAAGGGGTTTATTTACTAAACTGCGGGTTTGAAAAGTGGCGATGTTGCCTATAGCAACCAATCAAATTCTAGTTATTTACTTAGTACATACTACAAAATGACAGCTAGAATCAGTAGAGATGTTGTCTATAGCAACCAATCTTTTCAAACCGGCAGTTTAGTAAATATACCCCTAAGCATTAGACCGAGGCTTATTCACAGGGAAAAAGTCAAGGAAGTTAGACGATCGCACATACAGAGCATCAAACAAATGTGTACTTTCCAAATCAGCCAAAACAACACTGAATGCAAACGACTGTCAACTATGCCACCATTTGGCTTTACAATGTCTTAAGCACTATGAAGGGTGAATGTGTAATTTTTGGTTGTCCGTCAAGCTCCATCCTGCTGCTTTGGAGTATCTTCTTTATTTTATGTACTGAACTGTACTGGTTATTAACTTAAAGTGACAAATACACCCATGGAACCTTTATCAGATATTATCAACTATCAGCGCAGTCTGCAGAATGACATATATGTGGATCCATGCAATGACCAGAATTGAGAGGGACAAGTAAAACATACTAGCAAGGCAACTGTGGGCCCAGATCAAATATCACTTTAAAGAGCCCCAATAATCATACAAAGCAAACACACGTTTCTAAACATTTCTGTTCAAGCTCATCAATATACAATTGGCTTCTAATACCAACAATTGGCATTAAAAATCAATTGTTTTTAATCCAATTGTAAATCAACATATGATTACATCACTCACATTACTGTTTTGATCTGACAGAGCAGAAAGGCATTTACAGTACCTGCGCAGTGTAAGACCTTGTGGGGTTGTTTTTTTGGCCACACACACAACCATATGGCAGTGTGTATGGTCATAAAACACCCCCCTGCCTGAGAATATTCAGTGTACGAAGTCACCTTCTGCACAAACAGGCCCCAGAGACGCTGGAAGGGATTACAATAAAGATGCCTTGATCCAATCATTTTTATGACAATTTTTCATCTAATTCAATTGGATAAAGGATCATTGTGGTCATCTCCATTTGCTTATGTTGGATCCATGGTCCCCCACACACAAGCCCATTCTTTAACAGTTACATACAAGAAACAAATAGGGTGAATGATCTGATTGTCACATGACAGCTTTATACTAATTTTTTTGGGTTGGGTAATTGATAAATCTAGGGGGCAACAGAGTTACACAATTCCGGTCACCAAGCCCCTCTAACAGTCCAGGCTGTAAGAATATCCATGACTGAGTAGTACTTCAGACCCCTTGTCTGCACTCAAGAATGGATAGCGTTCATACCTGGACTTTTGGGGAGGGGAAGCTTGAGGGCTGGAGTTGGAAACTGAACTAAAGCCTGGAAGTGAAGGTATTCCTGAAATCTATACTACCTTGAATTTTGAAAATAGGAGACAGAAAGCTTATCTTTCCAGGACCCCAGGGACTGAGAAAGAAGCGCCTTTAGGGCCCCTCAGCAGGATCTATGTCCAACTTGTGACGAGTGAAGGTGGCCCAACATGGATGAGATGTAGGTGATTCGGATACTGATCAGATAGATTCCTACTGAACTACTATTGGGCTTGTCTTGAGGTCATACAGTTGCAATATTGGGCCCGCTGCCCCACGTCACAGTGCAGGACCAATTTAAGAACGGCCAAGAGACAAATGGCCCTTTTGTCTCTTCATTAAAATGGCTATGTATACAAAGGGAAACGATTCATAGGATTTTAAATATTATACCAAGTTTTGAATGGACAAAGCCTCAACATATGGTAAACAAGTAACATCAAGCAATGGTATTCTAGCTCTCAAACCATTGCCATAATAGCTTTATCAAGAATCTGTGTATGCATTTGGATTATTATTGAAGCTGGCAGGCAATCCCCCAATTAGTGTCTCTAAAACACTCGTTCTGTGTAGATTTTCATTGGGCCTCCCACAGTGTTAATCAACAAGGGGCCAGGCCTAACATACGCATCATTGTATACAAAGGTCTTTGCACAAACTCCACAAATTTTCTTATGGTTGATAAACTAATGAACTAATAATTTTTTTTAATGAAAAAAAACAACAAAAAACTGCAAATACTAAACATATCACCTCTTTCTAATGTTATGCATTGTATAAAAACATATTTAAAATAAATAACTGTACAATTTAACCTACTGAATTTGAAGTTGGGACAATAACACATCAGTGGGGGTCAATATGCATGCTTGTCTGTGTCCGATTTTAGAATTCTCAGATAAAGTTCTATTTGCAAAAAAAAAAAAATCCAATTAAGTCTATTACATTTATATACAACAACGTCTACAAAAGGTAGAGTATTTTTCCCCCCTAAACATTTTCAGTGCAGAAACCTTTTGATATCTTGGTAGCACCCTGTCACTGTAGAATGACCAGCTGCATTCAACCTTATAAACAAAATACCACCACCAAAGGCTGGGGATAAAGATTGCCTTCTGGGATTTCTGAAGCTATTCCTTTATACAGTACACTTTCAATTTTAGCAAGAATAAACAAAAGACGTGCACTCAAATTAAGATGCAAATAAGAAATGGGCAAATAAGCTAAAACAGACAGAGTGTTAATTGAAACATCAAGCCCAAGGTACTCCAGAGAGCACGATTCCTGGCACCGCCAACTGGGTCACAAATTGCTATCACAGTGGTAAGCTCAATGCTTTTAGACAAAAACAGCCCTTTAGAGAGTTACAAATTCATGAGCAAGCAGTTTAATGTCTCTCAGATGGCATACTCTGTTAGTTGAACAGTCCACACTGATTAAATGCCTTTAAAAGCCAGCAGAAAAAGCAGAATACTATATAGGAAGAAAAAAAAACATCCAGAGTTTCCTACACCAAAGAAAATATACGGTTATGGTATTGTGCAACAGTGTACAGCAACTATTGCAGTGTAAACCCACTTCTACTTACATGTTTACATCTGCAAGTAGAATAGGACTGAATGTAGATCAAGGTTAGTGCAATATCCATCTTGCTTATTAAAATGGATTTAGCTAGTGTTTAATGTAATAGGGAGCAATGTTGCCTACACCAGTCCCCCTGTTGTCGTTTGTCTGACCACTACATTACCTGGGTAAGTAGGAATAGTACAATAGCAATTAGGACAGAGGATCTGTTTCCAGACAAAAACTAATTTTACATTCCAACATACCTTCCTCTCATTCACCCAGGACCCAGAGGGGGTATATCCCCAAAGACTTGCAGAACTGGTAGTTTAGCAGCTAAAATGTCTTTTCAACCAAGTAACCAGAAACAGTGGTGCAGATATAGTGGAATGTGACACTGGCAGCAACATACCCAATTATTGAATATGAGATTAGATCTTATTCTTCTTAAAGAAATGTAATATTATGACAGAACAGAACAGATAGAAAAAGAAATGTGTTTACAAACCAGACATTACAGTTTACAGAAGAGAAACACAAGATTATAAATTGTTAGATACAGTGACATCAAGACAAATACCTACGTGAATGTGCTATGTGAGTGAACACAGGCATTTAGAGTCCATGGGGATAGATCACTACACTAGAGACGGAGTGGTTAGTTTGTTGAGCATACCTGCTAGACGCATCTAAAGGACTTCACAATCTCCATCAGTTTCTAACCACAGGACCATATATAGAAGCAATGTTATTTAAGGCAAGTATGCAAGTACTAATGGATAATGTAGGCAAGTAAATTTCAGAGAGAAAATGGGCAAGCCAAGGTGTAATGGTCGTGGATGCCAGACTATTTCAGCATGTGGGTAGCAAGATACACGGTAACCACTACACATTGCTGGAATGTTCACACAACATAGTCACAAGTGCGAGACTGAGTCCACTATACAAATAACATCCCATCAAAACTTCCATAGCTATATCTAACAAGCCATGTCAGAGGGTAGAAAGATCCTGCAATAGGTTCAGGAGCATAGCAGTAATTTCAGCTTAATAAAACCTGCTGTTCCAGTCACCAGATCTCAGCCTAATCAAGTTTCTGTGGGCTGAGATGTAAGAAGCAGAGATTCACCACAGCTATGACTTTCGAGTCGGCAACTCACAGTTAGGTAGCTAAGTAGTTGGCCACTCAATGCAGTGGCGGAACTACCACTGATGCGGCAGGTGGGGTGCACCGGGGCCCGTGGAGAAAATGGGGCCCGCTGCATGGTGGATGCAGAGGGTTGGAACTAGCGAGCTGTAGGCCCCCTGGTCCCTTCTCCCCACCGGGGTCCACAGCCAGGGCCGGATTAACCCTAGGGCTAACTGGGCTACAGCCCAGGGGCCTCGGGCATCCAGGGGGCCCTTGAAACTGCTCAGCAGCAGTATTGATTGGTCAGGGGCGGGGGCGCCCCCGGCGTGATGAATGCTGCTGAGCAGTTTCACTGCGGTCCTTCCCCGGCGCGCTGTAATCTCCTTACTGAGGAGATCTCGTGAGTCTTACTCTCACAAGATCTCCTCAGTAAAGAGCGTACAGCGCGCCGGGGAAGGAGGAGAAGGAGGCAAGTGCCGGGGGGCGGCTCGGATCACGGGGGGGGGCCCTCACGGGGGAATGGAGGCCCCCTTAGCCCAGGGGCCTCCATTCCCTTAATCCGGTCCTGTCCACAGCTGGCTAGTTCCGCCTCTGACTCAATATATACCAAGAGTGGCGGCACAATGCTCAGCTCTGTGGTTTTAGAAATGCTTTCAAATGAAATATTTATACACTGATCTATCTTTAAAGCTAAGGAGCCAATACCTGTTTCTATATAAGAAATAAAGGAGAGCTTGCTCCATTTTACCCAAAGCACAAACAGAAGAGAACAAGTTAAAAACAGTCAGATCCACTTGATTTTTCTCAAATAAAACACATTACGCTCTGCAGTGGAACCACAAGACTCTTATGCTGAGCGAGCAAGCAGCATGCTTCACAAAGCAGCTCGTTACATGAGACACAACAGAGTCCATCTACAGCAACAATGACTAAATATTAGATCTATATAGAACATTCAAATAAAAAGACACTCTCTCACATTTAATATATAATATGAACTCAAGGAAAGCACCGGCTTTGTATGTTATGGTATGCCCTACATTCGTACAAAAGAGAGAAAACAATACAAACAACAAAAATAAAACAAAACTTACTCTGAATCTTTTTTCTGCAAAATCTGTGTTAACTTGTTCCAGGGATTGTATTCGGAGTCAATGCTGTACAGCCTCATGTGCATGGCTAAAACATGGAAAAGCTGATCTGCAAAGGAAATCAAAATACGGTGTTACATATATTGCGCAACAATATACCAAATACTTCAACAAGGAATGTAATACTCCACACTGCAGAGAACAATGACCCCCCTGCATAATAAAAAACAAAACATCTAGAACCTACGCATTGATTGTTAAAATTGACTAGCTATTACACATTAAATTATAATGGGTTCTATTGATTATAGTGTTTAGGTAAACCGTTCATATACATGCAAGGACTTGGAAGACTTCTTAGTAACCTACTGGGACTTCATAAAGTAAATACATTATGCAAAAGAGCAAGATGAAATTGACATTGGACATTAGGAAAATCAGCTATGCAGGGCAGATAACCAATCACTTGCTCAGACTACTTATCAACTGCACAGCATGCTGGGAGTCTTACAGTCATAGACTGCAGAGTGCTACATATCACCTCTGTGTAGCGAGAGACAACTTTGACTGTTATTGCGAGGAGTTGATCAAACATGAATAAGACGAATAGCAAAGTCATGGGTATAGAGAAGGGAATTATGAGATAGAGATAAAAGACACTGCAACTCTACTGAATGGTAGCAGAGGACTTAGGAGTCTATTTGTGACCCCAACATGGTCAGTATCAATATTTAAAGTCACAGCAATACATAATTAAGTACCACTGCAATCTACCATGCAGGAGCAGCTACTCTGGAAGACCAACCATCCAAGTCCTAACGCCGCTTACCCCTCCTCCACAAAGTATTTTTTTCCACTTCACTGGCAGCCTAACGCTCCCAGTGAACGTAGAGAGTGCAGTGCGCTTTCACCAGTGAGGAATCCAGTGAAGTCAGAGAAGCATTAGCTTGATCCCATTGAAAGGGATAGGTTAATTGGCTGCTAACAAATTGACCGTAGTTTGAGTGAGTGTGTGTGTGTGTGTGTGTGTGTTAGGGAATTTAGACTGTAAGCCCCAATGGGGCAGGGACTGATATGAGTGAGTTCTCTGTACAGCGCTGCGGAATTAGTGGCGCTATATAAATAAATGGTGATGATGATGATTGAAAAAGACAAGTAAACGTCATCCTGAGATGACGCTGCCTTGCTTTCCTCAGCTTAATAAATTGCCTAATTCTGCTGCCCCCCCATGGAGGGTCTATAGGGACAGCGGTAATTAGGTTTATGCCACAGAAGGCCCTGATTTCTCCATCATTACCCATTTAATAAGGAAAAGCGGTAAAAGAGCCTTTTGCAGGCGTTGAACCCCACCGCTTGTTAAATAGACTCCTTAGTAACAGTTTTATAGAAGCTAAAAAAAAAATCCATCAAAAGTACATTAAATCATTCCTTAATATTCCTATTAGACAACAATAATTGGACAAATATGGTTATTATGCCTTTAAATAAAATCACGTTTTGCTATTCATGACAATGTCCAGCTTTCTTCTGGTTATATACGTTTTTAACTGTACTCATTTTAATTCTCTGCAACAGTACCCAAACTGTTTTAATGTTTATAGATGGTAATTTAGTAAAATCCACGGAAAATAACATTCATTGATGCCAATGTGACATTTAAAGCACAAACAAAAAGTATAAAGTTCAAATGTCTCTTCCGTTCTGCATGCAGCATTCATCCTGCAAGCAGTCTATTAATATTCACAGTCCTTTAAGGCACATTTCTCTTATACATGGATCTGTGTTAACACTGCCACCTAGTGTAACTTTAACTTCACAAACTTCAAAACACAATTGGTTTTCCTTTTGATGTGAAATGGAAAGTTACACTACATATAGTATTAAAAAGCTCAATTACTATGATATAATATGCAATAAGAAAAACTTATTCATTATATAAGTACTATCCAACATGTAACTTCAACAATGTATTTTTATTTATATATAAAATATATTTATGCTGCAAACTTTTAGTAGTTTTTCCATGAAAAAGGATTACATTTTATATGATCCCAAGTCTTTATTCTTATACAAAAATTTATTATGAGCTACGCTAATGAAAAGCCATTCTCTGCTTGAGCTAAAACCAGCAATTTCTATAAACTCACTCGAGGACACTTGTGGGTAAATGCAGCAAAGTGCATCAAAATATAAATCATTTAGAGTCAATCTGAATAGTAAATGTATCTTTACATTTAATTTTGATTTAGAAGGAAAGTCACACTGTTTTTTTCCCCCCATAAACACCCCCCTTGGTAACAAGATCATTGGCGGATCATTGTTATTTTTTCTGCTGCCTTCTGGTGGAAATAAAGGACATAGTAGAGCAGTTTACAATATATTTCCCTTTTCTGTTTTGTGGAGAACCTGGTCAACCTGTATCCAGTAGCGAGTTTTAGTTTGAGTTTCTACGTCCCTCTTTCCTTATTGACAGCATGCAGTCACCAGAGGTCTGTGACCTTTCTGGCCAACAGAGCATGGAAGACAAGTCACATTATTTATTTATTATTTTAATCTCCTTGAACGCCATAATAAGCTGTTAAGCCAATAGTTTAAACTATAGTTTTGTGGGAAATTAGCCCTTAAGTAAAGATTAAAAGATTAAAATTCTTCGTTTTTTATTTCGAAAGGCAAAGCTAATATTACAACAGGAGTATGTACATACATTTTGCTTAAAGAATGCATTTTACATGATTTAACTTGTGCTGGGTGTTTTTTGGCTCCTTAAAACCATATCCCTTTCCTTAAAGGGGTTTTCCAACAGCTTACCCTTGCCCAAAACTTATCTGCTGGACCTGCTAAATAATGCAGCATCACACAGCAGGTACAGTCATGGCCAAAAGTTTTGAGAATGCCATAAATATTATTTTTCACAAAGTCTGCTGCCTCAGATTTTATGCTGGCAATTTTCATATACTCCAGAATGTCAAAGTCCCTCTTTGCATGACAATGAACTTTATCCCAAAAACAACATTTCCATTGCATTTCAGCACTGCCACAAAAGGACCAGCTGACATCAGGTCAGTGATTCTCTCGTTAACAGAGGTGAGAGTGTTGACGAGGACAAGGCTGGAGATCACTCTGTCATGCTGACTGAGTTAGAATAACAGACTGGAAGCTTTAAAAGGAGGGTGGTGCTTGAAATCAATGTTCTCCCTCTGTTAATCATGGTTACCTGCAAGGAAACACGTGCAGTCATCATTGCTATGCACAAAAAGGACTTCACAGGCAAGGATATTGCTGCTAGTAAGATTGCACCTAATGCAACCATTTATTGGATCATGAAGAACTTCAAGGAGAGAGGTTCAATAGTTGTGAAGAAGGCTTCAGGGCACCCAAGAACATCCAGCAAGTGACAGGACTGTCTTGTAAAGCTGATTCAGCTGTGGGATCAGGGCACCACCAGTGCAGACCTTGCTCAGGAATGGCAGCAGCCATGTGTGTGTGTGTATCTGCACGTGCAGTGAGGCGAGGACTTGGAGTCATTTTCTCTGATGTTTTGCTTTCAGATTGTTTGGGGCATCTGGAAAAATGCTTGTCTGGAGAAGGAAAGGTGATCGATACCATCAGTCCTGTGTCATGCCAACAGTAAAGCATCCCGAGTCCATTCATGTGTGGGGTTGCTTCTTAGCCAAGGGAGTGGGCTCACTCACATTATTGCCTAAGAACACAGCCATGAATAAACAATGGTACCAAAACATCCTCCAAGAGCAACTTCTCCCAACCATCCAAGAACAGTTTGGTGACCAACAATGCCCTTTCCAGCATGATGGAGCACCTTGCCATAAGGCAAAAGTGATAACTAAGTGGTTCGGAAATCAAAACAGTGAAATTTTGGGTCCATGGCCAGGAAACTCCCCAGACCTTAATCTCATTGAGAACTTGTGGTCAATCCTCAAGAGGTGGGTGGACAAACAAAAACCCACAAATTCTGACAAACTCCAAGCATTGATTAGGCAAGAATGGGCAAGAATCAGTCATTATGTGGCCCAGAAGTTGATTGCCAGCATATGTGGCCCAGAAGTTGATTGTCAGCATGCCAGGGCGAAGAGGTCTTCAAAAAGTTGAGTCAACACAGCAAATATTGACTCTTTGATAAACGTAATGTAATTGTCAATAAAAGCCTTTGACACTTATGAAATGCTTGTAAGTTTACTTCAGTATACCATAGCAACATCTGACAAAAAGGACTAATAACACTGAAGCAGCAAACTTTGTGAAAACCAGCATTTGTGTCATTCTCAAAACTTTTGGCCATAACTGTAGCATAATCTGCCCAATGTTCTTCAATGGGGCTCTGTTCATCATCATGTTATTTATATAGCATCACTAATTCTGCAGCGCTGTACAGAGAACTCATTCATATCAGTCCCTCCATTGGAGCATACAGTCTAAATTCCCTAACACAGATAGACTGACTAGGGTCAATTTTGATAGCAGCCAATTAACCTACCAGTATGTTTTTTGGAGTGTGGGAGGAAACTGGAGCACCTGGAGGAAACCCACGCAAACACAGGGAGAACATACAAACTCCACACAGATAAGACCATGGTCAGGAATCCAACTCATGACCCCATTGCTGTGAGGCAGAAGTGCTAACCACTAGGCCACTGTGCTGCAACTCTGTTGAAGACTTGACAAAATCCATGGGGTAAATTTAGCAATCTGTAAGTTTCTGGCAGGCTTGAAAAGTGGAGATGTTGCCTATAGCAACCAACCAGATTCTAGCTATCATTTTGTACAATACACTAAATAAATTACAGCTAGAATCTGAATGGTTGCTATAGGCAACATCTCCACTTTTCAAACCTGCCAGAAACTCACTGCTTAATAAATTGACCCCCAACAGTCTTCCATTTTTGTAAGCTCATGATGTGATACAACTTCTGGCTTCAAGTAGGGTGGTTGCCCTATAGGTCACATATATTCTTAATATATCCTTTACTCTGTGGCTGGGAAAACAAGCAGGCAAAGTTCCAGCATAACGGAGACACACAGAAAAATCTGGAACATCTTTTAGACAATTTTAGTACAAGGAGCTAGTGGGTTATCAGGCAGCATTTATAGAGCTGCCATATAAAGAGCTGTAGGTTTTAATCATGAGCTGGCACAGAATGTTACAGATATAAAATAGAATGAGTGACCTCACATTATGTTAAGGTTTAAAAGTAGCATCCAGCATTCAAGTAACTGATGGAATTGAAGAGTGATAACATGTAATATAAAACTGCTAGATTTTGTGTCAAAGAATTGGAATTGTACTTTTAATTTGTAAGGAAATAAAAATATGCATCATATTAACATGGTAGCCCCTTTAAGTCTCACTGAATTTTCAGAGTATAATATAAAATAATGAATATGATGGTCAATAAATAATTTCTCTGTAGATAAAATGTGTAGGAATTTGGACAGTAAGCTCAGTGAGAGATTAACTAAATTAAAGGCATCAAAGAGCACACGCAGTCTCAGGAAACCTGCTGAGCATATCAAGATCTGTTTCCATCAGATAATCCAATTCCCTTCCTGTATCCATTTAGGATAACCTTCTAAATAAAATTTTTTGCTAAACATTGCTATTGAAAGCTGTTCGTATCGTCAATTAACAAGAAGGTGTAATGGGCTCACGGCAGCTTCAAAGACACATCTGTCATCATCCCTCACACAGGGCCTGTGCATTTATATAGAAAATATAAAACTTCAAAACAATCACCTTCATATTTCAAGTTTTAAGTGATCTCTGCACCAGGGACAGAAGTTAACAATGTGTACCAGTTAGAGATAACAGCAATACAGAGAAACAATTGAAATAATTTATCTTCTTGGATATAATAGTAATGATATATATACAATATATAATGTCCTATTTGATATACAATTTTGTGGAGAATAATGACCTTTTATTGAATGGGGAATTATATATCTTTGATGTGTCAAAAAAAGATATGGTAGGTATAGGAATTTGGGGCTATTTCTGAACAGACTGATTCACACTCAGATGAGTTTCCTCCCCACACTTGTATACACACTGCCCCCCTGAGTGACCACCCATGGAGCATGGTTAAAACCCCTGCTATGTTATGGAAAATGGTCAGTTTTGTGGGGAACCAATGTAATTGAAAAGCTGTCATAAGTCTGCAATTTCCGGGCAGATTTAGTGCCTTGTTTCTGTATTTTAATTAGGGTTATAAAATATTTATTTTATTGCCTTTATTTTTATGTAATTTATTATATATATATATATATATATATATATATATATATATATATATATATATATATATATATATATATATATAAAGAATCAGTTTTCCCATCCTTTCGGATGTAATAATTAAAAAAAATGCAGAATACAATACTGATAATATAATAGAAAACAGATCAAAACATGTAATGAAACAAAAACCTAAACAGGAAAAGTAAATGAATGTGATTGTTACAATATATCCTAGTAGGTTAAATGAACGGAGAAAGCAATTAACTACTTAAAATGTAAACTGGTGCAGTCGCTGATCTAATTAGATCTCTGATACCATGGATTAAACAATTAACATACTATTCCTTATTAGCCAAACCTGGAGCGATCGACAACTGTAATTACAAGTTACATTATAGCTGATTTCATTGCTGACAAGTAATGTAAGGCTTCCTAATGCAAATATATATACTACAATATATCTTACCATACAATCATCTATATTTATTTTGTTTTAAAATTAAATTCTTTCACACTAGACAGTCTAACTATCGGATATATCTTGCTCTGTACACCGAAATGCACTTTAACCTTATTTTTGTATACATTTCAGCTTTGTAATTGTCTACTGCAGGGCTGAACAAACCCCAAGGCCCAGGTAGCTAATTTACTTAAATGTGTTATTGCTAATGTTTAACTTTTGTGAGTCCTTTCCATTGGTGTCCATAAAAGCATATCCGGCTTCTTGAAATATCCAGCTTGCTCCTTGATTTCACTGACTGACTATGGTATTCTACATAGAATTACCTACAGATAAATGTAGGTTAATTTAATACAGTTCTTACCATCTTTTATAAAAAAAAAGTGTTGCTGAATCTGCTTACATTTTAAAAATCTGGTGTAGCATGTCATTGGTGGTATAGCCAGGTTCCAAAGTAACTAAAATATGACAGAGAGCAGGAAAGGAGGTGGTAGATACAACTCCCTAGGTGTGCCCACTGTCTGCATAAATGGTTATTATAAATCGTCATCTAGCATAGGTTTTCCCCTGTATTAGACAACTGAGAAAATAGACATTCTGGAGTCTAGAATGCCTTTAGGGGGTCTAACCGCTACTTAGTAACAACATACCCAACTACTGTTTTGTAGCACAAATTGATGTTGTAAGCTCTACTATTTAGGGATACACTATTCTGACAACAAAACAGTGACAATAAAACTGGCTTCAGCCTTCACAATCGGGCAGTTCAACCAGTTTGTTGAATGACCGAATCAGTGGCAAGTTTGAAAAACACATGGAATGTCAAATTGGATAGAATCAGTTGTTTGATGAATGACAAATGTCGTCATTGACCAATAGTATTTTATGTACAGTCTTATTAAATGTGATCAGAATTTGTTATATTTTTGATGGCCACATATGTGACAATTTAATAAAAAAAAACAACCAAATTAAAAGAGAAAAAAATCAGGATATGGCACGCTTAGAGGAAGACTTCAGTGTGATTCTTTTAGATGATTTTACAACTAAAGAACCAGCTAAAGGGATATTATTAAAAGAGGCAGCAAGGTTTTAAGAATGAAAAAGTCCAAACAAAAATATTATTTTTTTTATTCGTATGTTCAATACAAAAACACCTGCTGTAAACAGAATGTAGAAAAAAAAAAGTACTGTCAAATTTGACAAAACACTTTTTAACATTTATTAACCCATTAACTCTGACATTCAGCCTCTCTCACTGGCTTGGGTGATGTCAGAATGAAGGATAACAGTTGACAGAAACACACATCCTGCTATGACATATGTACATCAATTAGATGCTCACAGCAAAATGGATAAACATATGCAGAAACTTGAGACACAAGTTGATCATTCAGTATAAAATGATCTGACCATGTGACACCTGTGTCCGGTTTGATTCCATACTTGCCCACCTTAAAACTCTCCAGGAGGGAAGGTCAAGTGACAAGTCCGGGGGGCACGCAGTGCGATGAATCAAGCTATTTTGGCCCCACCCCCATGCAGTCTTTTTGGGAGAAAGGTATACTCTGCTAGGGGTCTGGTAGAAACGTCTACTCTCCTGGCATGGAGGGTAGGGGACTACCTGAATTCAGAAGTCTCAAAGACATTCTGAGAGAGTAGACAAATTCTACTCACCAGCTGTTCTTTTCTCCTTAGCTTTAAATATAAACACACCACCTTTTTCTAATATTTAGGCATCACAAACAAATGCATGTCTATTTTTTAACATATATTGATAATCTTGAGCTTTTTGCACTCATTGACATATTAAGTAACCTTCTAAAGCTTTTTAAGAAATAAGATCAACTAAAATAGCTTCAATTTTACAGTAACAAAAAAAACAAACAAAAACTAAACGTTATAAAATGGGAACAATGTACAAATAACCTACAAAGTCATTAGTGAAAAGGGAGCAGTTAAATTTACTGGGCAGACCTAGATGGTTCACCTTGTCACACTGTTCCACAAGCTGACATAGGCAGGTCTCTCAATCATTCCTCATTTACATTTCCCGAGTGGAAGCGTCCTCATAGCTCAATCTACTAAAACAGTACTTGACCTATTTGTTCCAAATCGTTTTCCCTGATGCTTTCTGCTGTAAAAGCTCACCTGGGACACTGCATTTCATTTAATGCAATATCTAATCGACAAATTTAACACTTCTTACAAGACTATTATGGAGTGCTGTGCTTAATCACAGTACAGACACCTCATTACCACCGCTGTGAATCGTACAGAGGAGGAGTGTCTTGTTCTAAGTCTTTTAATTGACTGAAAAGAAACTCAGCAGCAAAACAGGAATGTGTAGGATGCCAATGCGTTTTATTACAAGGACGCCACTGCCAGCACAGAATGAACAGCTATGATCTAGGATCAAGATATTAAGCCATTAAATTAGATGTGGAAAATAACCAATGTAAATTTTCAAGGACAAAAATGTTTGTTCTGGAACACTAGCAAGTTTTTATTGTTGATGTAG
Source organism: Mixophyes fleayi (assembly GCF_038048845.1). Lineage (NCBI taxonomy): Eukaryota > Metazoa > Chordata > Amphibia > Anura > Limnodynastidae > Mixophyes > Mixophyes fleayi. Next base: position 126,355,365 of record NC_134408.1, read on the forward strand.
TTAAGGTGACAATCACTATTCATGAAGAACCTGTGATTCCTAAACTGAACTCTGCATTTAGCTACTGGCAGACTCTTAGCTCTGCCTTCCAGCCACCTTAAATAGTGCATGTTGTCCAGATGTCATATCATGAGCAAAAGGTGTATCAGTTAGCGACTGTCTCACTCTAAAATATCAACATATGCCATTTAATTTACCCATGAACCTGCGAGAGCTAGAAAACATGCATTATTTGAGGATTGTGTTAACAAATACTGATCTTGACAGCGCCATCTCATACTTCCCAACAAGGGCATCAAGAGACATTTCCAATGCATTATTTGTGTGCTAACACATGCATACGCCTTGGCAGACTCTCCAATACAAATCCTCATAAAACATTAACATAACTATGCACAGCTACACACACTATGAATAACTTATACATGTAATGATGTACAGGTGCTATTATATATTTAGCAACCACACAAAGAGGGACAGCAAAAAGAGGCAGCCGACGGGTATGGGAAAAGCAGAGAGAGAGAGGCAGCTGACGGGCATGGGAAAAGCAGAGAGGGGGGCAGCCGACGAGTATGGGAAAAGCAGAGAGGGGGGCAGCCGACGGGTATGGGAAAAGCAGAGAGGGGGGCAGCCGACGGGTATGTGAGAAGCAGAGAGGGGGGGCAGTCGACGGGTATGTGAGAAGCAGAGAGGGGGGGCAGTCGACGGGTATGTGAGAAGCAGAGAGGGGGGGCAGCCGACGGGTATGTGAGAAGCAGAGAGGGGGGGCAGCCAACGGGTATGTGAGAAGCAGAGAGGGGGGGCAGCCAACGGGTATGTGAGAAGCAGAGAGGGGGGCAGCCGACGGGTATGTGAGAAGCAGAGAGGGGGGCAGCCGACGGGTATGGGAATAACAGGGAGGTAGTGGAAAAGCACGAAAAATAAAAGAGGAAGTGGGTAAGCATGTGTAAGAGAAACAGGTGGTAAGTATGGTGCCTGAAGACTATACCAGAGTAGTCTGTCAGAAGGCTTTACTCAATTGTATAAGAACCATGAAGTAACTGTAAATAAATTGTATTTCAGATTAACGTGAAGCTTACTTAAACAGGATCTTTTCCCAGCAGCGCTAGCTCCTCCAGAACACAGATTGTCTCCACGATGGACAAGTTCCAGTTCCAGATTTGTTCTGTTAAGACATAAAAATTGGGATTAGTGTGACACTGCGGATGTGTTGCATTGTTTATTGTGTTTTATCCCCAAGTTTGGTTTGTATAGGAACACTGATTAATTGATTAAATAATGAATGGGCGCAGCTTATTACTTGCTTATATACAGTACATTTACAACATAAGCCTTACAGGTATACCATATTTGAGGATTAAGGGCAGAATCCTGATTACCCTCCCAAAATTACTTAAAAATAGGCTCTAGGTTCTAAAATATTAGGTCACTAGAGATCCAATAGGGTCTTAGTCGTCATAATGAGGGATCTAGAGTCCATGAATTGACAATATGAAAGTTAACGTAGCATAGTCAATAACAAACCTCAGCAAGTATCTTAGGTCATGAATTATATGTAGCACGTTGGATGAGACAGTGATCTGTGACTGATTTTAGAAAGAGACCCAAGTATATTTTGAGTAATCTCAAGACACTATATTTTTACCTCATTGTGTATCAATATATACAGATACTTTTAGCTATGTACTTAATAAAAATGTAGAGTGGACACCATCCTTCTTGGTACAACGGGCATTAAATGAACGGACTACATTTCAAGTGCGGACACACAGGGAGACCAAACCAAGACGCTCAAAACACTAATGTGTGGACACAGTGCAGAAAAAAACCAAAAAAACTAAGAGAACAGAAACCTGTACATTGAGAGAAGTCGGGTTCAGGTCTCTTCCAGGCCTCTCCATAATAAAAAGTAGTGGGAGATCTGAAAAAACTCTGGTGGAAAAGACGAAGTACGTCTTCTAGACTGTCTCCAACAGACATGAGACGGTGATTTTCACACTCTCAGCATAGTATGAATTATCGAGATGGTAAGATCCTTCTGCTTTTACAATCACTGCTGAAGAACTAAGGTGAAAAGTCGGGTGGATAAATAGAGCCAAACCACTTCCCATAGGATCCAAGAAATTAGAATTGGTCAGGGCAATAGGAGTGAGATAAGACTCCGGGTCCTGGTGCTGGTGCTGTAAAGGGGAAGTCTGATTTAGTTGGGACATCAGCAGATATATTTCTGGATTAAGAAAGTCTGCCTGCCATTGGTTTATACGTGGAATATAGATCGACTTAAATGGACTGAACCATTTCACACATTGCAGAAAATAAGTTGCCTCCCTCATGACCTGAGAACTGCAGGAACCTTCTTTTGTTGCTTCAGGTAAAACCACCGCAGTTACATGGCCTGTCTGGCCTCCAACTGTACTCCAGGTGCTCAGAGACAGAAAAACTGTTTAATTCATTAATCTATAGACTAAATCGGTAATGATGATGTAGATAAACGGTCATCTCCCACCCATTTACAAAGCATAGAGGCAAAATTGGAAGTGAAACTCTTGGAAGGCGAACCAGAGGTAGCGTTGATGATCCCTGCAGACATATATGTGAGGATATGTGTCCTTGTACCAAAGGAAAGAACTATTGAGGTTGGGCATGGGATGGAAGGAACTGTCTCTTTTTGGCACCAGTAAAAAAAGTCTGTGCACATGGGTCACGAGAGGAAGAACCTGATCAGAAGAAGCTCAGAGGATAACGTTTGGTACCCCCAGTGAACCATGTTGCACCCAAAATGCCGACAGAGAGCAAGTAGGCATTGCAGAAGAGAAACACATGACCCCCCCTCCCTGTCCCCAATCACCTCTGACCCCCTGAGTTAAACATATCAGGCCTGAGTCCAAGGATTTTGTACCTGTCCTCTTTGAAGTCAATATGAACTAATTTTTGGGTTGTGATGTCCCAAAAAGTGCCCACCAGGTAATTTGCGGGTCTAAATGAGGTGGTTCCACATGAGCCACATGGGGGGAGTAGAAATTAGAGTCCTGGGAGTAGATGGAAGTTATACCTGTCTGCCATCTTCATAGGGACAGGAAGGAAATGCCAGAGCTGAGGTTAAGTAAAACCTGTCACCAGGCTCTTTCCCTCCACCCTCAACACTTCAGATAATAATTCACACCTTGAGATTAATAGAGAACCTTTCACCACCCCCTGCCCCCACTAAAAATATTTATATATGGCTCAATACCTGTTCTGCATTCATCTCTTTATATGCAAATTAATACATTTTTCATAAACACAATATTAAAATAACCAGACTGCAGAATACAAATGTAGAGTCACAGGATCTCACAGGGTCTCCCAGACCGATCCCCCCCCCCCCGCCCTATGACATCATTTAACTCCTTTAACAGCTTAAATGAAATTTCATACATTCGGAATTAATGCAGGCAAAGGTTTTGAAACCTTATGTCAGCAACAACTTTTCAGAGGCCCTGCACAGATATTTTTATGTCTCGCAAATAAGACAGCGTCTGTGTCATAAAATCACTAAGTTTTTTCTGCTAATGCCACCCATTTCCGAAAGAATGTTTTAATCCGCTCTACTCTTCAGAAAAAAAGCAATTTAAAATTGATAAAAGCTCCTACTCAGAGCTGCGTCTGGTTTCTGCTGATAAGGGCATCTGTCTGCCGGGAATTTTCCGCTCCTCAGGCGGCTTTGCACTGCTCACAAAAAGTCTACCGATGGAGAAATTTTATGCACATGGACAGAATACTGTGCTTTATAGTATTTGACACACCTCTAACAAACAAGAAGCATTTGGTGCATTCTGAAAAAAAGTGTCAACCAAAATGTCTATTTATATCCAGAAGCTAAAAAAATATTAAATGCACAAAAAGGGTCTGTTTAAAAACATACCACAACTTGCTAAAATGACTGTGCTCTTAAAAACAAAAATGATCTTTGTACCACTACTCTACCCTTTAAATTACTACACTACCAGCGGAATTGATCTTCTCCCTCATTTGCATATTAAGCCATCGGCAAAGGAGGGGAGGCGGCGGATGAAAAGGGTAAACTGCATTGCAAGTCAGCAATTCTGGAACAAATGGCGAGCATGGTACATAGTTATTGTGATGTAATATTGAATTAGAACATTTTAATTTGCGGTGGCAGCATTCATAAAGGTGACTGTAGATATGACGAGTATAATAATGAAGCTGAAGGACAAATACAATGCCACGTTAATAAATACTTCTATTACATGTAATCCTTAAAGGGGAAGTATCACCGGACAGTGATTCCCTCCCCCCCACATACCACCAAAAGTAATACTTTATTAGATGGTGTAGCCAAAATCAACCAATCAAATCTTTGTTTTCATTTTCCAAACCCTATTTTGTCTCCCTGCCTCCCATAGCTGTTCGCAGGAAAGTAAGCAACGATTCCTTATCGTAATTAATGGCAATGAGCGCAGCCTGACATCGCAAAGATGTCGGGCAACACATCGCTTTGAACTGAATCTCCCCCATAAAGAAGGCGCTTCTGACTGCATATATAAATAACAAAACATGTCAAGTAGTTCAATGCATAGACCTAAATAAGCACATTTTAACCAATCTAATCTTTAACCTATCTGATATTTTCTCAGAATGAACAATCACATGATATGCACTATGTGGAAATGGGATAATAAAAATAAATTGTATGCAATTAAATTGTCCAAATACAAACATACACATTCCTGAGATTTTTCAGGGCCACTAATCATTTGCTGAATGCTTTTCTTATGCTGGGTACACACTGCAGAAAATTTCTCCCGATGTAATATCTTTAACGATTTTACCAACGACTGAAAGTCCCGATCAGCAGCCGATTTGTGCACACACTACATATGTTTTACACGATTTACCTTCAGATCTGTGCTCTTCATCTGTCATAACCATCGGCTGAAAAGATTGTGACTCTGTAAACTCTATGGAGATCTGCCTACACTGCTGGTTGTAAGTGCAAACACACTGCAGAATTAGAACAACATCGTTAACACAGAGTTTTAGTCCGCTGATACGATGTGCTTTGGAACGTTAAAACATGATTCTTGGAGCATATACACTGATGCAATATCGGACGCAACACTCGTTTATCGCGTGATTGGCCCTATAAATCGGGTGAAAAACATGTAGTGAGTACCCAGCCTTATTTCATCAATTCAATTTTTTTTTTCTTAAAAATTTGTACAACAAAGAACTCACTGGAAACAAAAGTGATGCCCGGCTTGCTTAAGTGAACCTCCTTTTTTCCCCTTAAATCCAGCCTCACTAACCTTTTATTTGTCCGTACATGTACAGCGGCAAAATAACGTTGGTTATTTGCATAAACTTTATTACAACCAGCAAATAATCAAAAGTAATTTAAAGCAATCCAAAAAACTTCTCACTGCTGTTATATTAGGAACAAAGTGCAAAGTAAAAATAGAAATAATATGGAGGCTTTTCAATACAGAGTGAATAGGTAACTCACCGAGCGACAGAGTACATAAACAAGAAATCATTGTCAGGGGAGCCCGGCGTCTTGCTATAGTCTGTATACTTCTTCTGTGTGGTAGTCTTGATGTCCTTCATCACCGCCTCCATTTCTTTGCTTAAATTGGTTTCAGACTAAAAGCAAAGAACACGATGTAAAAGTCACGAATGTGGCAAATAGAATATCAGTAACAATCATTTGCCAACAGCGCTTTGGAATGAACTAAATAAGTAGAACAAATTAAAGTGGACCTGTCACCATGAATCCATATTTTTTTTTAGTTTAATAGTATGTCAGATTCTAGGTAAATATAAAAAGACCAGTTGTTCTAATAGTGCTTACTATTGCAGTATTTTATGTCTGTATTATGTTTTTCCTACACTGGAAGCTCCTCCCTAATGCCAGAGGCATACTAGGCAAAAGATGGGGAGGGAATAGTATCAGCAGGTGCTCTGGTAGCTTAAAAATCTAAATGGCCTTAGCTGCTGCTGCTTTGGGGAAGGGAATGGAACAGCAACTAGAAAAGCGTATTTTTCTATCATTAACCACAGTTATCTAGACAATACCGTAATGTTTTAAAGACATCTATGTGGTTTTATGGGCTGATTAGCAGGCATGTTTTAAATAAAACAGCACAATATTTATTTCATAAGAATTTATGGCTTGATAAATATGACAATGGGGAGTCATTAACCAATCATGGATTAATCTGCAACTTGGGCTACACAACGGTCTTATGTATTTAGCAGGCCTGTCCCTCTTCACTGCAAATGCCGAGGTGGCCTTTGAACTAAGGACCCATGTGAGAACCATTAGTAGTATCATGTCCCAGTATTGTTCTATACTAAGTTCTCTATGAAGGAATAGGAGCTGGAATGGATTTATTGCTGATCGCAGGATGAAGCTTTTCCAGAGTAACCTAGAAGTAAATGGTTTTTAAAGAGTGCAGATTTCTTGGGATGATGGAAGGGCGTATTACATATACAAGCAGAACAGCCACTGAAATAACTGCAGTGTCTAAAATAGAACCGCTATAAATGTAATATTTCTACCAAAGTTTGGGCCACAAATTAACAGGTTACTGTCTAGCAAATCACATTTTGTATTTTGACCACAATCTCTGCTGCACAGAAAGGGAAAAGAAAAAAATAGCGACCGTAAAAACACTAACCGCGCACCGCTAACTAGATTTCATATGTACTTAATGCCTGTAGCGGGTTAACAATCATTAATGGGAAGAATAACAATAAGTGAAAGGCTGTGAATTTGGAAGGGATATTTTTTTTTAAGTAACATACAAGACACAATGATGAAACATTTGCACTATTTATTCCTTTAAAGCTCTTAGTCAATCTTCCCCTCCCTACATCTCCAATCTGATCTCTAACTATACCCCTACCCACCCCCTCCGCTCTGCCTCTGACCGCCGCCTCACTACTTCACTGATCACCTCCTCTCACTCTCGTCTTCAGGACTTTGCCCGGGCTGCTCCCCTGCTGTGGAGCGATCTTCCACGTTCCATCAGGTTAGCATCTACTCTCAAAGGCTTCAAGCGTGCCCTTAAGACTCATTTCTTTATTCAAGTCTATCAGTCCTCCTAACTTCCTTGTCCTGGCTCTCTCCCCCAGTTAGTACCACCCTTTATGTGTCTCCCCCTTCCCTTTAGGTTGTTAGCTCTCATGAGCAGGGCCCTCTTTCCTTGTGTGCTCCTTCTACTGTTCCTTCACCCTCTGTACCTCTTGGCCTGCTTCCCTAGCCCTGTTTTCCCTGTTTTATTAATCTTCGGCCTTCTTCTTGCTGATTTCTACCATCCCTTTCACAATCTGTCAGATATAATCTGATTTGCTTTACCCTGTCACCTGTGTTTGTATATATTTGTGTATCATGTTGTGTCTTGGTTCTGTTTTCTGTATATGTAATGTACGGCGCTGCGGACCCTTTGTGGCGCCTTATAAGTCAAAGATAATAATAATAATAATAATAATAATAATAATAATAATAGAAATCAAAAAAACTCAGATCGAGGACACAAGAAGGCTCTAGAAGTGTGTCTGGATTACGCACTGAACTGGGGGGATATATGAAGAAGTGATTCTATAGGCTTAATACGGCCACATGCTGGCCGAGCGATGGAATCCCCCTGCCAATCTGGCCTCACGTGTGGGTGACCAAATTAAATAGGATCCAGCTGTCTGGCCAATCGTCAAGATCTCTCCGGCTCATGCAATCGGAGAGGACTACGTGGACACATAGGCTAATAGCGATCACCATCTGCCTCTATGGGCATCCCTGATACAGATCTGATTGATTTCATCAGGTAGCAATGCGCTTATTTTAGTGGCCTACATGTGAATTAGATTGAAATTTTTTGCAAGTGTGAATTGCTTTGTGTTTGTCAGTTAGATCTAGCCATATTGCTTCTACGGAACAAACATTAAATAAAAAATAAAACTCATAGCCAAATGTATTAGCTTGTAAGCTTGTTTGAAAGAATGTTTTACCTTATTTCTGAGAGCACAAGTTATTTCATAATCATTTGAATTCATTTATATTTTGTCATAAAATAAGTGCCAAGGATATTATGAGAGAATAAAGGTAATCATCATCAACATTTATTTATATAGCGCCAGCAAATTTCCGTAGCGCTTTACAATTGGATCTTGAGTAGCTATGGCTTGCATCAGCACAATCTACCCTTTTTTTATTCTTTAACACTGCTTTCATCTATATGTCCCACAAAACGTCTATTCCAAGACGTGGCATCTACTAGATGATCAATCTTCTCTGTACACTAACAGAAATGATGGGGAGTGAGGTGACGGAGCGGAAATAACAAGGATATTTCGGCCTTACACTGATGCTTACTGGGAAAGTTCCCAGCTGCTCTTGAAGCTCCTCCACCTCTTTGATGAGCTCTCTCATGCTCTTGTTTCCATGAGCGTGATTTTGCCAGGGGCTCCTCTCCCCACTGTTTGCAGGAAAACAAGGAAGAACGCTGTTTGCAAACTGCCTGCAGAGAGGACATGTGAATTCTCCTTTGTCAACAGAAAAGCCAGGCAGGACTTGGTCATTCTGGAAAGAAAATAATATACACATAAATTGATATTCGTAATGCATGGGAAAGGATTGCGGTAATGATAATTTAAGGATAGAAAGCACTGTTCATGGCTATATACACTACATCCATGTTGTTAGAATTACTAGCTCAGTTTATTGGCATATAAAAAAATCCCTTATTAAAAAGTCTTGGACAAGCCTCAACAAAGGGACTTGTGGCCACGTTACATGCTGGACTTAAACCCTCTGGGTCAGCTCCAAAGAACTTTCACGAGCGAACATAAGAGGGGACCTGGGAGACTTGGGAAAAGAGAGGACTGCAAGGAAATAAGTGAAGATGTGGCCACCAGTTCCAGTTGTGTAAGAAAAACAGAATGCTTACAAGCTACTATACCGTTGGTATTATGTACCAAAGAGGCTCCATATTATTAGCCAGGTCGTGACTAGTCGCTGGAGAGGCAGTTCCGTAGAAGGCTCGCTTCTTCAGATTTGGTGGCATTGTCCCAAACTCTCAGCTTTCTGGCAAGATATTCTAAACTTGATATTACATTGCGATATTTCTCTCTCTCCCAGGTTCTTTCTCCGCCCATTAGGGGGTCATATTTGCCACGCTGCCATCAGAACAAGGCAATCAGACATATTGGAAACAGCCTCTCGCCCCTATGCTGCAAACAGTCCTTGCTAGAATCTGGCACATTTATCGGATGGAATATATGACCAGTCTACTCCGTAATTCACCAAAGTCTTTCACCAAAATCTGGGAGCTGTGGACATCCGAGTTTTAGTGTCCGCTCTCCGTTTCCCATTCCACGCCCGATCTCTATGGCCATTTACTGCTGAATCTAATTTGACTGTTAGAACTCACAGGGATTGATTGCATGGTTCATTGAGGTTTATAGTAACCATTTTCTAGCTGTGGTTTCCCTTTAAAGGACAAGTAAAAGGGACCCCAGACATCGAGCGTGAGACACTCAGTGCTACCATCACTCATGCAAGAGGGAGGTAGGGGGTCTCCAGGCTCACACAGGATGTTGGGGAACCCACCTTTAGGGACAAAGTTGAATTTTCCATTTTTGTTGTAATTATCCTTTATGAAAACTTACCCGTAACGACTCCATGTAGGATTTATGGCAGTCTATATGGAGTGTATGGCCACAGGTCTGTACGTAAACACCTCCTTCCCAACCTATAGATACTGACTGGAGACAAGAGCTCTGGCAAAAGAAAAAGAGAACATATTTAGAAATAACGGATGTCCACGTAGGACCAATATATGAAGAATTCTCTGAACAACATGTTTCTACAGGTTTCACAGCTTCATAACCTCCAGTGCAGTTTTAACGCCTATACCTGTTAAATGCACAATGGAAAGCATGAATAACACCACACAAGTACCAGGAAGACACAAATGATGGACAAACCGCACTTTAGTCGACACCAGAACCGTAGTTCTTACAAATTCAGCTTAAAAAAAAATCATGACGGTAAAAGTAAATTCAATTAAGGACACCATATTTGTGCCACTTGAAGGCTAGTGGAGAGAAAGACTGGCAGATAAACCTTGGAAATAGAAACAGGTCTGACACTCCCATACAATTTAGAAACCAGCGAGAAACAAATCAACTAGTAACAGCGTGGGAGCAAGTGTCTGCTGCTTGCCTATCAGCCAACCTACGGGAGGTCAGGCCATCTCCGCTTCTATTTCTGAATATGCTTGTGGATTCTATTCTGAATATGCTTCTATTCTGGATATGCTGAATAGGTCTCTGGTTGCCATCCAGTCAGTGTTTCAGTACTGTGGAATAAGATTGAACAAACTGCACAATGGATGAGCAATTAATCAAAAAAGTCAAAACGTTGATTTTATCTCCCAAACAAGAGCTACAGAATTCCAGACATTGGGAAGACCAACAAAAAATGGAATCAACTTCTAAAGGACCCATAAACCTAAAATGTAAATATAAGATATAAATCTTATATTAATAATAATAAAGTAAAAAATAATAAATAATTATTGTTACCCTTTATTTATATAGCACCAAAATATTGTGCTGTGTATTTCAGAGAATATTTAATCATTTACAGTGTTTGCGCCAGTGGTGCTTACAGTCCAAATTCTCTACCACCCAAACATACACACTAGGGGTAATTTAGTCAGATGCCAAGCAATCTTCACACAGATATTGCCCAGGTTGTAAGATAACCCATGGCCCAACAATACTAACCAGTGTGCCATTGCACCAATAAAGTTGTAATTTTATGGAGGGTTGCTTGTCCTAATTTCTGGGCAGCACGGTGGCTCAGTGGTTAGCACTTCTGCCTCACAGCACTGGGGTCATGTAGTAAAAATGTTTTCTGCAATTTACAATTTAAAAACCATTTGTGAACATAACCATAATTTTGTCCTAAATACTAATATTCCTACTGTAAAAGGACAACTAGTTTCATGGCTTCCAACAGAAAGAAACGGATCGGCCAAAAAACAGTCAGTGAAAAATACTAGTTGTGCTTTGTTTGATTCCAATGCACAGACGGCCTCACTGGGAACAAGAGCAAAAGATCATACTGCTTTAAGAGCACTTGTCACCATCACAGAGGAGGCAGCCATTTTACTGACTGAATTAATACTTATGAGACTGAAGCCTATCAATTCACTAGGTGCAAGTGACACTAAATAAACAATGTTCATGAGATGAATGGAGATCATATATTACAAATACAAAATCAGGACAGAAATAGTTTTTAGTGTATATGAAGGCATCCACCACACAAACGGATTCAGTAGCTGGTACAACGTGACGTAAAGATATTTCGTAACACAGGAGGCAGGAACGGCCAGAATCACCTTGACGCAAGCGTCCAGATCCGCCATATTGTTGTCAGGTGGAGGACTGTCCCCAATTATTTCATATTAGGGAAGATAGGACCGATTTAAATTTAAATATCATGCTCTATAAACAAGCATTTAGTAAGCATTGCTATATATAAGAACAGTGTTCATAGCCATCTTTATCCATACTTGCCAAATCTCCCATTTTGCGAGAGTCTCACGGACTCCCGGGAGAGTGTGGCAATTTCACGGATCTGCCCACTTCACTAGGAAGTGAGCAGAATTAGGTCCCAAACGCCGTGATTCCCGGTGAATCGCAGCATTTGGCCCCGCCCCCGCTGTCAAATGATGCATTTGCGTATTTCGCCACAGGGGTGGGTCCAAAATGATGCACCTTTTGGAGCCTCCCCCCAATCACGCCCACCTCCCCCGGCAGACTCCCGGAAATCAACTTTCTAAAGTTGGTAAGTATGATCTCCATCTAAGCAGGTCAAATCTGTAAAAGAAGAGGGCAGATAGACTTGACAGGGAAGGTGTGGCCACAGAAGTGTCTTTGAGGGATGTATCTGGCCCGTGACACACAGTATAACACGATGCTAACAATACTGACAAAGACATTTGCAGTTCAATTAATAACCTAAGTAATATATCCAGGCCAGAACAAAGCTCATGAAAGTGCAACTTTTAGTGGTTTGGGCCAATATTCATAAGAATGTAGCCTATAAAATCACTAGCAACTAATGACATCACTCCGTAACACAGTTCCTGGTGAATAGGATGAATATTGTCTCAGTCCTACAAATGGCTGCCTCCACTGTGCTAAGGCTACAGATACAGAGTGGACCGTACACAAGTTTACACAGCGCATCTTGTGTGAAATTTCTCTGCACTTGCTCAGAAAGTGAACACACATATGTGTCTATGCAGAAATGGGGGGAGGGGAGATCTGACGTTGGTTGATTACAGCAAAGGCGTGTCAATCAGACCTGCAGGAACACACATACACTTGTTAGGAGAACATAGGCTCCTTTCCTGTGCTTTTTTTTTATTTTTCAGTAATTTACTCCCATTTTGCGATCAACTCTACATCAGCCTCTAAATTTCTCTTCTATAAAGTTAAAATCCTCAACAAACTCAGAACCTGCTTATGGCTAATGTGTCTGTTTCTGCAGGACCTTCTAGAGTGATAAAACACACTTTACCAGGTTCCTCTCCCCATAACAGATAATCAATCATAAATTAAAGCCTTATTTTATGTGTGCACTGCAGAGTAAACATACAGAATCCCAAATCCCATTGTTCAGCAAAATCAAATACGGACAATGGGGCCCATCACTAGAAGTACATGAAGCTTGATCTATCACTTACTATCATCACATACCTATTTGTTCATTTCAAAGGCCTGAATTACATTCTAACAATCAATACATGGTCAAACCAATTCACAGGAATTTTAGCCACGTTAATAACACTCCGACGATCCCATTTCTCATATACAGAAGAATACATCTGAAGCGCAAACAATCCATTTTCATTTGACAGTAAAGGATAAACTCCACTACTAGGAGCAGACAAAGCGCACACATATCCATCGTCACCTTTCAGGGAGACGAAGACCATCTAAAGATAGCAATTCACATATAGAAGCTTGAACATACTGATTTACACCGTAAGTTCACAGCCATCTGTTTTAATTAAAGCAAGCAGAAAATCAGTACAGACAACTGCAGCTTGCCGACTTCAAAAAAAGAATATGCCTAACTGAATAGAATTTCAGCTTTTTGACTTGTATCAAATTCCTTTGAGACACATTACCCAAAATATGGGTACTGCATCATATCCCTATAATCTAGTGGGAGACAACTTTTATTTGTGGGTTTAATGCACACTTTTTAAAATAAGAAACATACATTGCCATCCCAAATAACTCATCTGTGATAGCTTAAGGTTTCGCATAATATCTTAACCTATTAAAAGTAAAATTTTACTTAAAAACAAATGAAAGTATAGAAGTTTGCATATTTAAAGTGTATTTTTATAGGGGGGGAAACCAAATACTTACAAAGAGGAAGCGCTATACATTTATTCCCAACCTAAATCCCTATGGTGCCTTGTATGCATTAAGTACACATGTGACAGGGTTTCAAAAAGTGACAACTGAACTGATGACATCACAATTGTTCAGTCATAATTGAAGCCACTGATACATTTTGTTTTGTTTCATATTTTCCTTTTATTGTGTCCAAACTGAGCACAAGTGGGTGTAAAGTGCAGCAATCAACAGTGTATTATTAGAGCTTAGTGACTGTTTTCCTATAATAAAAATATTGTAAAATGAGTAGTGCATCATAAGAGGCTAAAACCGCATGAAATCTCAAGTACTAGTTAATGGCATTTATTAAACATACTTTTTGATTTACCAGCATAAACAAACTTTCTGAGAGCACGGAGAATCGTGTCGGTTGTTGTACAATAATCTCTACTCGGCCACATGCTGCAATTCAGAGACTAATTGTTCGGAATATCGAGCTCATAAATCTCAGCTCACCTCTAGGTATGTTCAGCCAATGATGGATGGCAGTATAGAGCCTAAAGCGGGAGATCTCTTGAAATGAAACAGATGGGTAAAAATAGCTGCCTTTCATTCAGCTTGTCATGTGTGGAAATAATAATAATAATTAAAAAAAAAAAAGAAAAAACACCCCCCAAAAAAATGTGAAACAAAGAATCCAGATGATGACTTAACCCGTTCAAGGAAATTTCTGACATCTGGTGCAAAGAATAAAGGTGCTGTAACCCATGGCAGCTACTCAGTCATTAGCTTCCATTTTCTAAGATGAACTAGGAAAATTGCAGCGAGATACTGGTTTACCCTCCTCCCCCCACCCTGCTGTTGCTGCCTGTAAGGAGCAAACTGTCAAATCAGAATTCTAGCCACTGGTTGTGACAAAGTCGGGAACATCATGGCTTTTGCAAAAGACAAGACATTAGCACTTACGCCTTTGAAATGGTGCTGTAACGTGGCGAGTCTGACGTCAAGCGTTGCCGCACAAGTCCCCCCTAAGTATATCTGCTCCTCTTCGCTGGTAGGAAGCTTCTTCGTCTCAGAGATTTTACGCCGGTGTCCCAAAACTTGAAATGTCAAATAAAAACAGAAGATGGGTAAAAATTATTAATGGAAACAATTGTATTGTGTCTGTAGGATCAATCAGATAACGATCTACAACTGTTTAAGCACACTTCTTATTACAAAATCCATATTCACCAGTGTTAGGGTATGTCTACTGTTTAACCATAAAATGCATATTTTTTTTCCAGATCCGTATAGGATATGGTTTGTTAAAAAAGTATTGTGTGTTTTTTGCTCAGCCCATTGCCTTTCAATCTTTCAATACATTCCTAGAAATACATGTTATTCTTTACACATATGACAATGTGGATAGTGATCACCTAGTTTCTGAGGCACTCACGTCACGCTTCATATTTGTCCAAAATAGCTGCACTACCTGTTCCGGCCATGTGGGGGCAGCACGGTGGCTTAGTGGGTAGCACTTCTGCCTTACAGCACTGGGGTCATGAGTTCAATTCCCGACCTTGGCCTTGTGTGTGTGTGGAGTTTGTATGTTCTCCCTGTGTTTGCGTGGGTTTCCTCTGGGCGCTCCAGTTTCCTCCCACACTCCAAAAACATACTAGTAGACTATTTGGCTGCCCTCAAATTGACCCTAATGTGTTTATGTTAGGAAAGTTAGACTGTAATCTCCAATGGGGCAGGGACTGATGTGAGTGAGTTCTCTATACAGCGCTTCCGAATTAGTGGCGCTATATAACTAAATAAATGATAATGTGATTTTTGTTTTCTCTTTTAAATGGACTGAAAACTTGTATTATATGTTATAATAGTAAAAAAAAAGTAACATTTCTCGTATACTTTGATGCATCTATTTAACACCATAATCAAAGAGAATTTAAAAAAAAAATGGTCAAGATAAAATAGACAAAAAAATGCCACAAAACAGTCTGTGTGCATTGATATTACGTTCATCATAAAATGTCATCTGCTTTTTTTTTTTCCCAGATGCAAAAAAACACAAACACATCCCACGGGTTCTAACATTTATTTGTACTAAGCTAATAGGTACATTTCATGGCTGAAGATCTATTTTTATTTCCATGTTGTGTTGCCTTGTTTCATTCAAGAGGGAATTGACTCCTACAGAAAAGCCACTAGCGCCTGCGGAAATGCATAGGAAATCTAGGACAGGACATGACTAAACAATTCTACTATTGACAATTTACTCAATAGGCTTGAAGACGTTTGAAAATTAATGGCACAGATAAACCGGAAAAAGACGTATAGATTAATTACATTAAAGAGCTTAAAGTGAAACCATACTGAAAATTTCTTATGGGGATTTTTTATTTTAAGTGCTGGACTTGCGAACTGCAAAGACCACACATAGAGCTGACTTTAAACAAGCACAGTTGTTAGGAGCGTTCCGATTGGACATCAGTGCTCCTGTGACATCACAGCAACCAAATGGCAGAAACCAAAGGTTTGAATTCAGCTACCTTTAAACTTAACGATCAAAAGAACACTAGAGATGAAAAATGCCAAGCAGCAAATAGGGCTAGGTCCTTCCCCTGTGGCCCCAATGCTTATCTGATGCTGGGAGCCAGACGGGCTGATTTTCTGAAGGCAGCTGCTACAGTTCAAAGTGCATGAAGGTTCGATTCCATAGATCTGAACACACGAGATCTATTGAGTAAGATTTGGATCCCGGCTGCTACAAGCTGCAGCCGCTGCCTTTAGGTGTGAGATCCAGCTCCCAGGAACAGCCAAGGATAAAGGGGTGGGATCCACACTTATTTGCAACAAGAAACAGACAAGACATATAAATGTGTGTTGTCTTATTTCAGAAGAAAAAAAGTTAGTGAAGAAATTGTTCCTTTCCAACAAATACACTACAGTAACATTATACACGTTCACACTTCACTTACCAGATGTTGCCTGCAGCAAAACCACTAACCCTATGGGACGGTCTTCTGTTGATGGGCCGCTTTGTCCACATATAACGCAGTCATATGTTGGTTCAGAAACTTGCTGTTCTGATGCAGCTATCTCCATGGCAACATCACTTTCTGGCGATTCTGGCAAAAACATTAATACATATATAAAGATATTACATATTTAAAACAAAAGTCCAACCCATCCTCAGTAATAAAATGGCACATATAAAAGCTACTTCATTATAAAATTACATATTGTATACACACACAATATATATATATATATTACACACATATACAGTTATATACACGCACATATTGTTAGTGAAATACTACTAGAAAGTTTATATTACACCGTTAATGGTCCCTTAAGAAATATCCTATAAAACCCCTCTCTTATAACGTTACACATCTCCTTCTATATCCCCAATACACAGCTTCTTTATAAGCTATATTGAGCTGGAAACAGACGACAATGAGCGAATGCTATTGACAATTGCACAGCGTGTTACTGACCTCAGCAGTTACAAAGTGAAGCGTGTGGTTACATTGTCACAAAAGACAGAGGGGAAAAAAAAAGAGCAGATCCTTTGTGAATAGTGAGAGAGAAATAATGTGTTGTCACACTGGGGTGACTGCTCTATGACGCATATTTCTGCACTAACACTTGATAACGGTTATAACCCTCGATAAGAAAGATCAGAGTTCCGCTATGTTTAGATGAATCTTGGGTTATTTCCTGTCTCATTCAGCAATATCTCCGATGGTTTGCAATTTTTCACTCACTTCTGCTTATAATATAAATATAACTTTCTAGGTTGGCGGAGATTCTCTGGAAGACCAATGAATACAGAACAGTTAGGGAGAAACCATATTGTGAATGGTAAGATTTATTCCAGATACTACTTCGTTACATGCATGATTTGCACCATCTGGACATAATCAGTTTTAAATATTTAAAGGTGCATATTTATTTATTTTTAAATTAAGCACAAACAAAATCACAAGGGTCCCACCATTTACAGGATACTAACCAGCACCCAGTTTAATTTACTCTCTGGGCAGTACCTGGAGAATTGGCTTTGTCACCTCCTTTAAAAAAAAAAAAGATGGGACATATACTATCCACTGAGTACGTCTATAAAGACCCCAATTGCACATTTTGAATCACAATTCTCCAAGTGCACACACACACCTGGGGGAAAATGTATTAACCAGCGATTTTTGCAAGTTGCCGATATTCAGCAACTTTGCCGTGCAAATTTAAAATGGCAATGGATTTGACGGCAAAACTTTGTCTTGAAATCCACTGCCGTTTTAAATTTACCCTGCAAAGTGGCCGAATATCAGCGGCTTGCAAAAACCGCTGGTTAATACATTTACTCCCTTGACTTCTACTTTATAGTGAAATGGTTTATATGTATCCTTCAGCACACCGGGTGACTGAGCTACATTTTTCCCAAGCTGCAAGTTACCAAGAGATGTAGTTCAGCAACATTTAGGCTACTGAAAGTTATGACCTTTGACCTAGGTTGTCTTGTCCGAGCTACTCTTCATGATTTTCCTATTATGTATTTCCCATTATACTGCATGTCACTCTGCTGGAAGTAGGCTGCATTGAATCTGGAGGGCAGCAGCCTTAGGGTAAGTTTGCGAAGAATTACTTTACCAAAAAGTTAGTATGCAGGTGGAAAATTTTCCAAAAGGAGGTGGTAGAGGAGAACACACAAGGGAAATTGAAGCACACTTGGGATAAAAATAAGGCTATCCTAAATCTCATAAAGGAAAGTAAGGGTCAAATTGGTTCTGAGGTTTTTAGGAATACAAATGAGCAGACTAGATGGGACAATTGGTTCCTATCTGCTGTCAAATTCTATGTTTATACTATAAAGTGCCTGTCACTCTTACATAATTGCAGCAGACTGGAGTGCAGTGCATAAGGAAATTACTGTCCTTCATTTCTACAACACCATCATATTATGCAGCTATGTACAATCGCATAAAACAATTTAAAGATATTGGGCCTAATTCATTAAGGATCTTAACTTGAGAAACTTCTTATTTCAGTCTCCTGGACAAAACCATGTTACAATGCAAGGGGTGCAAATTAGTATTCTGTTTTGCACATAAGTTAACTAATGAATGTTTTTTCATGTAGCACACAAATATCAACTTTAAATTTCAGTGTACAAATAAGCTATCAAGTATGTGTGTGCTACATGAAAAAACAGCCAGTATTTAACTTATGTGCAAAACAGAATACTAATTTGCACCCCTTGCATGGTAACATGGTTTAACAGAGGAGAAATTTGCAATGTAGCCATACCGTAGTATCGGATAAAGTGCTCATCCGTGATGTTTGGAGGAACAAAGTGGTTAATTGAATATACCCCATTGAATATTTGTTGGGGTAGAATATAAAATATATCTGCTTTATTGAAAAACAAACAAAAAAACAAAAGAAAAAAAACACCTTAAAAAAAATATAAGAAATGAAATTAGCAACTTTATTTTGGATATCATAATTCACCCTGGAGTCATCACATTTAATTGGTGCTGTGTTGTGTTATGTTCTTGTGTATGTGTAACAGAGGTTAAACAGCTTGTTGGAAGAGGTGTTAGCTTACCAAATACAGTTACACGATATGTTCAGAGGCTCGATCTTTCTTTACAAAACATTTTATGTCAAGATATTCCCCTAGCATCAAAGGAACTATTAGCACACTAATATATCTTGCCTTGGCCCAGCAAGAGTATCCTCAGAAGACCAGTAAAAACTAATTTATTTTTCTAACTGGTTTCGCTAAATGACAAGTGTTCGGAAATTTGTGTCACCTCCTGTAAAAAATGGGCACATATCTTGTTCCCTGCAGCAAATTTGCTGAATAACTGAATGGGTTCCTGTGGAGAAACAGCTTTGGTTTGGGAGGAACGGGAACAAGTAGTATCCTGTTAAGACATTTTACATTTCTACAGCGATATTTACCAGTGCAGTCACAAAGTGGGGGCAATTGTAATTTAAATGGTATTTTGTGTGATTATTACATTTATGGAACAATGATCAGGCAATTTACTGCTATAACCAATAATACTAACATTGTTATGTAACGCACGCTCATTAGGATAGACATTTATATTCCATCTGCAGAGTGTGACAGGCTGCCACAGAGTGATGGATTGACTTGGCTGGGAGCTCGAGAAGCTGGCACAGGAATTAAACAGGACACATATAGCAACCTGAACTGCATGTGTATTACTAGGAAACACAGACAAAAGGGCTCAAAGTTTCAGCTCCACAAAAATCCCAAGTCAATGTGTAATACTAAACCCCATGTCATCTATTTGCATGCAAAAATATACAGACATACTGTATGTAACATGCGAACAATGTATGCTTTACTGTACAGATCACATCCATCGTATAACTTTTAGTATCTGTAATATGTCCAATGAACTGCTCCCTTTGCAGCAGTTTACATACAAATCGCCAGGCTGTGACATCTGGGGTATCATGGAGGTGCAGATGCCAGTAGGGAGGGGGAGGGGGGGGGTATGGCACCCCAATAAAATTACGCTTAAAGAGCACCTTTCACCTTCATGTTATATAGATATGTGAACAGACTGTTATACTGACTGTGCATCACAGACATCACATCATTTTACATGGCAGCATTAAGGTAGCCCTTCTGGCCAGGTATAACTAGTATAACTATGAGTGTTAATGAGTGTGTGCACATCTCATGTACTGTTCTGCTGATACATCAGACTGTAGGAAGTGATTCAGCTTCTAAACACAATCCTGATTGGCTCTGAATAATCACAGAACATCAATTCCACACTGACAGTTAATTTAAATAATGCTTTAACACACCGTCCATATAGAGAGGGATGCGCAATGTTTTATAGTTGTTTTTTTTTTTTTTTTTTTTTAAATAAATAAAAAATCAAGAGTGGTATGTATGTTAATTACTATATATTGCATGTAGGATTTTACTATTGATTTTAGATTTCAGAATGTCGTGACAAGTACACAGTGCTAGAGGGACAGTGCTCTGGCCAGATGAGTTATTAGCACTGATGGCACGGTACTTACTGGACTCTTTCCTGGATAAGGGAGGTTTTATTGGAACGTTTCTATCAGGGAGGGGTAAACGGTCAATGCAGGACTGGGCTGCCATCCTTATTTCCATGTGATGTAACGCAATGAAGAGGTTTATTACAGGTAAGGTATACTATTTAAATCCCAGACAATAAACAGTATTTTAAACACAAGAATGTCCATAGTCTATAAAATAATTCACACATTAAAACTTACCAACATCCATGGCTGTTTCCATGAAGCTTTTCTGTCTGGAAGCAAATTCAGCCAGCAGCTTTTGTTGTCTCTCTCTGGCTTTCTGGCGCCTGAGTTACAAATAATAAACATAAAACTAAAGTTTAATTGCACACACCAATATCTATCTATATCTACACACACACACCTGTTCAGCAGCGATCCTCAATTGCACACACCAATATCTATCTATATCTACACACACACACACACACACACCTGTTCAGCAGCGATCCTCAATTGCACACACCAATATCTATCTATATACACACACACACACACACACACACACACACACACACACACACACACACACCTGTTCAGCAGCGATCCTCACAGTTATTTACATTTTATCTACTGCTGGGAACTCTCCGAATAGTGGGATTTCCGATAAGAAATCTCATACCTGTATTTGTATTCTTGACATATACGGTCCACCTGAATTAATGCATTACTTTTACCAACTCACATCTCTCCCAACTAGAGATTACAAACTCATAGCGCTGAAAACCCTATGCTTAGATTTCCTATTGAAAACCATCAATAAATGCAAATCTTTCTGTAACTATATTCACCAAAATTACAGTACTTTAATAAATATTTTTTCACCAAAATAATTTAAAATACCCTTATGTACAGAGAGGTTTTATTTTTTAACTTCCAAATTCTTTTCCACTATGTTTTCACTTGTGGTGATGATTCTCCAATAAACATTTATGGGTAGTCTACAAATTAGTGTAGTATATTTAAGTTAGGACAAGGTACATTACTGTGCAAAGGTTGGACATATCATTGCTGGAGAAGCTACTGCGAAAGAGTCCAAACCAAATATAAAGCTGCAATGCATAGCACAAACAGGCAAGTTTTACACATACTTGCCCTACATTGAGGGATCTCCGTCCGGGAGATCGCCAAAGAGGGATGTGGTGGGATGGTGGAAGGGGGCGGCCATGGCAAATTGCGTCATTTTGTGGGATGCGGGAGACTTACCTGCTCTCCCGGGAGTCCAGGAGACATACCCAGAATTCAGGAGTCTCTCGGATATTCCGAGAGAGTAGCCAAGTATGGTTTTACATGACATATAATTTATGATCATACTTGCCAACTCTCCCGGAATGTCCGGGAGACTCCCGAAATTCGGATCGGTCTCACGGACTCCCAGAAGAACTGGCAAATCTCCCGCATCCCGCTACTGCCACCACTAAATGACGCGATTCGCTGTGAATCGCGTCATTTTAGCCCCTCGACAAAACGGCATTTCCGTTGCCGGGGCGGGGCCAAAATGACACGTTTGGTCGCGCTGCGCCCCCTCCCTCCCTACAGTCACTCCCCTCTCCCAGAAAGAGCTTTGAGAAAGTAGGTAAGTATGCTTAGGATATAAAACAGTCGTCAGCTGAGCACATTAGCGAAGTAGAGGTAGAAAGAGCAATGAGATACCAGACAAAACGCGGTCTTCAATATTATATATATATATATATATATATATATATATATATATATATATATATATATATATATTATATATATTGCTTTGAATCTAGAATAATTTGGAAATGAAAGCACTACATTTCATAAACAAAATGCTTGGAAAAATCAAATAAATATATCTGTTCAAAGACTCAGATCTTTAATGTTCAACATAATCCATTTGTGCAGCTCGCAAACAAAATGAAACATTCGCAATCATAAAAAGAAAATCAATACTTCATCATTTTCACTTACTCTTAATATAATGGCGCTTATTAATTAGCCATACTTTATAGTATTTGTTGTAAATTGCACTATGTTCAGGAGGATTATTATACATATAAAACTTCGTTTTATGTTGCACAAGGCTGGTATACAAAAAATGTACTTTTGTAATAAACATAAAACATAATGAATGCAATATAAATTAATAATGTAATCAGCTAATGCACATGTCTAGAGCAGAATTAATCAAAGGGCAGCAGAAACGTTTAAAGGGCCACTATGCCTACAACAGATGGTGGCTTACATAAAACAAGTTAAAAAAATAAATAAAATAAAAATAAATTATTAGCTATTGAGAACCCCTACTAGTTATGTATATGCTCCACACAGGCTTAAGAGAAAAGAATGTACGTTCCGTCTATATGGAAGCAAGGCACAGATTAATCCTCCTCAACATTCTTCCAACTGCCCCTCTTCCCCCCCCCCCCACCAACAAAAACAAACACAGCCCCAAGATACAAACTACATCCCAAGAGAGGACACTGCAGAGTGGGTTGATGTGTGCCCCCAAAGGCTCTGGAGAAAAAGATAGAATAACAAGAAAATTAAACCCTTTTAATCTCCTCAGCAGAGATCAGGGGGTAAACGTATCAAGCTGAGAGTTTTCCGACAAAGTGCAGATGTTGCCTATAGCAACCAATCAGATTCTAGCTGTCATTTTGTAGCATGTACTAAATAAATGATAACTAGAATCTGATTGGTTTTTCAAACCTGCCGGAAAACTCTCAGCTTGATACATTTACCCCCAGGAGTGGAACATAAGGGTATATATGAGAATAAAAATCCCATGGCAGCCTTTCCCTTAGCGATGAGACCGGAAAACAAATGGACAGGAAATGATCAGGTACTAACTGCACAGTAAGAGGAAGGATGGGAGGAAGCAGCACAAGAGACAGCCCCATTGTAGAGAACTTGGACCAGTGGAACAAGACCTAATAGAAATGTTCCACAGACATAATCTTTCCAGGACACGACATTGTTTTGGGGAGTTCAAGTTATGTCTCCCAAACAAAAAATTTCCAAAATGTAGTATTATCCATTGAGTAGACCTTCTCTCTCTCTATACATAGTAGTTAATGTCAGAAACATAATTGTTGGTATTAACTTGATAATGCAAATTTCAGCCGACACCTGACATTAGCCATGGCAAACATATATACTGTAATTCAGCCAAAAATAAATAATCACCCTTTGACAACTGGCCTTTCTGCGCAGCTACCAGTGGCGCGATACGGTTGGAATGAGGAGAGACAGAGGATGGTGGCGACATGAAAGATGACCTAGTTATCAGAGAATTTGAAGACAGTCAACTGTTGGTAACCATGTCCTTTACCATAGTGCAGTATATTAACTGGACCTCATACCTGGCCTTGTTCTGAAAAAGGTTTTCGCTTTTGTGCTTTACGGGCTCTCTTGATTATCCGCCAGCTTAGAGTAGCTGTGTGTCCTGTATATCTGCCTAGGGACACGCTCACTGCTGAACACAGAGCCAGACACCTATTCACCAGGACATCTGTTCCCCAAAGGATGACCAGAGATTGCCACAACAATGACAATTGAACTCTCTGGGTCCAGCCAAGATAGTATTCTAGTAGATCTTCCAAACTCCTCAGCCTCACTTCGTAATTCCCAACTACATTCACAAACGTTAACGGTTTTATATTTGTAAGAAGATTATACGTGGGAGGCACAGCATAGAGCTGATCTAAATGCAGTCATCTCTAGATGTTATCAGTAGACCAAGGAAAGAGAGAAAGTCCAATGGAAGAAGTGGATGGAAACCGGGAGAGACAGAAGCCTTCTCCAGCAGATTGTCAAACACACTTATAACTGTTAAATCAATAACAATCAGGTGTTAAATGGAAATCTTTAATAATATATATATTATATAGACATACACACAAACACGTGTGTAACCCTATCCTCCTCTCATTCCAATACTCATCCATGTAGCTAACAGACACAGGTTTCTTCCAAGAATTTGCACATCCAACTGTAATAAGGATTTGTATTTAAGGTGAAAAAATAAATATATATATAAAAAAATCTCCCTCCTCTGTATCGTTAAAGTAAGCCTGTGGCTATCACGAAGTATACTGCTTGCAAACCAATATGTGCTTCAGAAAAGAATCATTGTGCAGCCAACATAATAATTATTTCTGAAGACTTGGAAAGATCAGACCCCATCCCCCTAACCCAGCAGGTCTGACCGTTTGGAATTTAAATATAAAATGTGCAGCAAATGTGTTTTGCTGTTGTATAGAGCTTGTGTGGCATAGGCACTTTTTTAATGCATGCATTTCTCTCCATCTACGTTATGCTTTATCTTAAGCAAGTTTGACTGTAAATAGAGATCCTTAATAAGAGGACATAAACAAACTGTGACAGATTCAGTGCAGCTCAGTAATTTTCCGTGATGGCTCAGAGGGATGAGACACCAAGGCTGAAAAATATTGCAGGCTTCTTAGCCTTTCCTGGAGCGCTCCGTCTCTGTTTCTATGGCGACAGCGGATCATGTGGGTAATGCCACCTTTTGTCTCTGTCTGCAGGTTGAAGCAGCCACAAATGGGTCATCATTGAGCCTTATAGGCTGTTCGATCTTCATTACCAGAAAAACGCAACTTAAAACCCAGGAAACAAATGAAGCCGGCGCTGTGTGAGCCGCATGACAACGGCAGATTAGATTCATCTTCATTCAGAGCCGTCAACAGCCATTGCTATTTGTGAATGCGTGTCAGTTCTAGCTCACAGATCTACAATGTAGCTGCAGGGACTAGAACAGAACGGATAAGGTTAAAAAGGGGAGAAAAGAAAAAAAAAATTGAACAAAGACTGGAAATCAGTAATGGGCAAACCAGTCGCTGTATAACTTGCAACATCCGCAAATTAAAAAATAAAATCAGGACAAAGTAGCCCATGCCCATTTCTTAAGAGCTCCCATGACTTGTCCAACACACACCTTTCTTTACATCTAGGACTAATCTCTGACAATTGGGACTTTTGGAAGGTATCATACAGGCTGGTAAATCAGCAGTAAGCATGCTTAGATGTGTACACCTTTAATATATTGCACACATAATATTCATTAGGTAAAAGAATCCCATAAACGTGCACCTGTTACCTACCCCGCATGGAGGCAGCTATTTGTTGAGTCAGACAAATACTCAGTGAAAAAGTGCAATGAAAGTGCTGTTTTGTGACGTCACACACCTACTTTAATCATATGCTGTAACTTTGCCAAGTTGCACTTATTGCACGCAGCAAATTACCAGTAGTTGAGTCATACTTAGTCATACTTGCAAACCTTTAAACTTTGAATTCCGGGAGATCCTGGGCAGGGGCCATGGTTGGAAGGCGGGAGGGCAGGGCGCAGTCAATTGTGTCATTTTGGCCCCACCCCGGCGACAAAAACATAATTTTGTTGCGGGGCCAAAATGGCGCAATTTACTGTGAATCGCATCATTTTGGCCATCAAATAGCAGTATGCGGGATACTTGACTGTTCTCCCGAGAGTCCCGGGAGACCGACTCGGATTTCGGGAGTCTCTTGGACATTCCGGGAGAGTTGACAAGTATGTACTTAGTGGTCATTGAGTCTTATATTAAAATTGAAATGAACAGACAAAAAAAAAATATAACAAACTAGTAGAAGCTGTGCCTATGGGTCATCATCCAATTTCTGTAAGGTTTAGTAAAGGGATGAGACATTTATATGACAAGCTGGGATTGGGCTACAAATACCTCTGTCTAAAACTGAAATATAGCCAAAACTTTGTGCCGTTTCATTCAGGAGAAAAATGTACAGTTGCAACACAACATTTGCAAAATACATCCCCTTGAGAGCAGGTGGCGTGTTGTATAAGTACCAGTTTTACTCCAACGTGAACATCCAATACTTTTTCCACAAAAAAATAAAATTCAGGTATCCACACTGATATGTCACAGCTCCGAAAGTGATTGGGTTGTTTTTTTGTTTTTTTAAATCCTGATGTACATATACAATCATTACAGTAGCAATTAATATCATAATATAACATTCCTAAAGGGTGGGGTATGTATTTACGACGAGTATATTTGCGACATTACTTTAAACGACAGGAAAATTGTGATGCTTAGAATCTAGACATGTTGGTAAGACAGACTTAGCACAGAAAAGACTAGTAACATATCCGACAGGTGTTCTAAAATGTGCGACAGCACAAAATTCCGGCAGTGGGAATTCGCGTCTTGACATTGCTGCTTTAAAACCGGCAATCTCTCTGTCTCCATGTTAAGTGACACGACGCCCCACTAGCGGAATTTTGTGCTGTCGCACATTTTAGCACACCTGTCTGATATGTTGTAGGAAGTCTGTCTTTACAACAGTCCTAATTCATTAAGAAAAGTAAAGCATGGAAATGAGTAACTTTGAACCTTGGCAAAACCATGTTACAATGCATGGGGTACAAATGAGTTTACTATTTTGCACAGAAGGAAAATACTGACTGTTTATTCATGTAGGATTCAAATACCTTTATTTTTAAACTGAAATATGAAGCCCTACCCCAACTATAAAACTGTCCCCACATTTTAAATTTACCTCCCCCTCAAATACAACATGGTTTCGCCAATGTTCAAAGATACTTATTTTTTTTGCTTTACTTTCCTTAATGAATCAGGCCCAACATGTCTAGATTCTAAGCATCGTAATTTTCCTGTCATTTAAACTAATGACACAAATGTAGTCATGGCGATAATGACTACCACCGCTCCTAAAAGCTAATACAGTCTACATTGGTGCCCACACAAGTCCCCGGACACTTATTACCTCACACTAGCAAACATGAATTCCCCACAGCTACAAGATAAATGCATATATGATTCCAAAAATGACATTTTAAAAGGCCTGGTCAAGAAAAGTGAATAAGAAAAAACAAATTGAGGGATAGATAAGCATAAGCCATCTTTTCAGATTAAAGGCAATAGAAGGTTATTATTAGCAACTAATTCACCCAAACAAGGGTGAGCATATAGAACAAGGTTCAGCATAAAAGTACTATAAACACGGTTATTCTTCCATGACAGTATCATCCTACCTCTCCTCTTTGTCCAAGGTCTTCTTCTCCGCCGGACTAGACTTTTTGGGTGGAACAGGAGGGGCAGCTTTCCGGCAGATTTCATCAATGCTGAGTTTGTTGAAGCGGCTTTGAGTGGCAGCTTTCAATAAGATCCTTTCTACGGCAGTCACTCCATCGCCATGTGAGTACTTGGAGAAATCTGATTGGACAAGACACTCAGGATCACCCAACCAAGGAGGGGAATAAGAGTCTGACTTCCCTGAAAGTTTCTGGTGAAGTTTGATAAGCAGGGACAACATGCTCTCTTTCACCTCTAAAATCACGGTGGTTAACTGAGGTGTTGAACCAGGCGCCGTCCACTTCAGAGCCGACGTTTTTGGTCGTACGACCTGATTGGCCTCGCTATTGTTCCGGTTTATTATCTCCTGGAATTTCTTGCGGCGTTCAGCAACCAAACTGAAGACTTGAGCTGTGCCGGAGTTCTAAAGAGATTAAAAACAGAATTTTTTATGCAGTCCTACGATATATAACCGTCACCCTCTAACACAAAGCTGACATCTAGCCATTTAAGATGTATTAGACTATATTTTTATGACTTAAAATTGTTTGTCCTATGCTCTTTAGGATTGTTTAAGATTAAGCCGTGGTCTCTCTATGTCGAATGCATTGCAACATTGTGAAAAAGGGTTTTTAGACTTGAAGAATGAAAATGGCTAAAACATGATTTTAGTAATAAAAAAGTATTTTTTATCTATAATAGTATAAACTTACTATAAAACAGCAAATGATTAAATCGCTGTATTTGCTTGTTTAACTAAACATTTTTCAGCATTGGGCTATTAACTGGTTGTAAGCTCCACCACGCTGATCGCATCCTCTTTGAACATCATTTCAAATGTACATTAGGAGGAAGTTCGATCCTTCGTGGTGTAATCGTTTTTTTTTTTATCTGCTGTCAAATTCTATGTTTACATCTAAATCCTCCACTGCAGATATTAAAAATAAAGAATACAAAATACAACCCTGGACATTGTTGCTTGACGAATACGTAGACCAAGAGGGACAAGAGCATTGACTAATTTAGCAACTTACTTTAAGTGAAAATTAAGTGTCAGCTAAACCGCATTTAAAACATAATATATATTAATTCATGCCCAACGTTACCCCTGCAGAATTAAAATAAGTTTCCCTGAATTTAAAGCAAGATCTTTTATTTTAAAGAGTGCTTAATGAAGCAGGGTACTTTTTAATATTTAATCAATAAATGAAGGAAATTAAAATAAAAATGAATGGTAGCGTGGCACACTTTTGCAGTTAACCCAATTGTAAGAGTTTTGTTACAAGGGCAACAGAAAAAAGATCATCAATAACCCTTCAGAATATATTGCATAAAGATTAGCAATTACGCTTAACCAACACAGAATGAAATAGATGTGGCACACAATGATTATACTTCATTTGCATAGAAAACATGCACAGAACAAGCACTGGATGATTTATAGCCAACACACATGCAGGACCTCACAATGCCATTCATCAAAATTAATTTCCTTTCCTAAAAAAAAAAAAAAAAAAAAAAAAAAAAGTCCAAAGAACTCCGCAGTCAGGAGCAACAATGATATCGGAGGAAAAGTTTTCACTGACTTGCAATTAAATTGGATGTAAGACCTGAGGGTTAGGATGAGCCGACAGTGCTGAGAGAACATGAAGCCGATGATCTATCATAAAACTTAACTCCATATTTAAATCCATATTTTAATACAGTGCATACATTTGTTATAGAGCTTACTGTATTTCTTTGCATTGCAGGAACAGTTGTCCTGCCCAATGGAGATTACAATCTAGTTTTTGGTGACAGGGAAAACAGGAGACATCTTTGCTTATATGGAGTGACAAATGAGTGGGTATTCGTTTTCCTTTAATCACCGGATTAGTAAGGGCATCGCTGCTTCAATAAGATCCATTTACCATTGGAAAGAGAAACCTCTTAACATAAACTACATTAGTAGGGCCATAGTTTTTGGGCCATCAACATGGACCAGAACAGAAATAAATAAAAATTCCCCACCCTTTTCCTACAAGATTGTCATTGTCATGACACAAGTGATATTGTATCAGACAGGATGTTGTTTTATCTGCACTGGTGACTACCTCCACTCACCTGCTTCCTCCTCTCTAAAACATCTCTATGTATTCAATAACAGCAACAGAGGCACATAATCAGATGCAGGCTCAGGTGTACAGCGGTGCCTCCGAACACCAAGTCTCTCCTGGGACCGCACCACGCAGCACCGAACTGGATGTTATCATAGCTACTGATTAGGGAGAGAACCTTTAGTGATGGAAGGAGAGGAGCAGGTAAGTCAGTGTCACCACTTGTTAGTAATGCCTGTGGTAGTCGCGTTTCTGGTTCTATTCGGGTCAATTTTGGCCCAAAAATTCTGTTTTATGGCCTGAAAAATAATGTAATTTCTTTTCTTTTACAGGATTTATTCTAAATATTAAGCAAGCAGCAATGTATGAAACCGGTTAGAATGCTAGATGAAGCGTTAGCAGTGGACTACCCAGAATTTATCAACATAGTAATGTACAAGCTGTGGTCCAATTGCTCTACATACTGTGCCTCGCAAGCCCCCATCATTCCTTTACATACTGTGCCTCGCCACCCCCCACAATTCCTTTACATACTGTGCCTCGCCACCCCCCCACCATTCCTTTACATACTGTGCTTCGCCACCCCCCACCATTCCTTTACATACTGTGCCTCGCCAGCCCCAACCATTCCTTTACATACTGTGCCTCGCCACCCCCCACCATTCCTTTACATACTGTGCCTCACCACCCCCCCACCATTCCTTTACATACTGTGCCTCGCCAGCCCCAACCATTCCTTTACATACTGTGCCACGCCACCCCCCACCATTCATTTACATACTGTGCCTCGCCACACCCCCCCACCATTCCTTTACATACTGTGTGTCGCCACCCCCCACCATTCCTTTACATACTGTGCCTCGCCAGCCCCCATTCCTTTACATACTGTGCTTCGCCACCCCCCACCATTCCTTTACATACTGTGCCTCGCCATGCCCCCACCATTCCTTTACATACTGTGCCTCGCCACACCCCCCACCATTCCTTTACATACTGTGTGTCGCCACCCCCTCACCATTCCTTAACGTACTGTGCCACGCCACCCACCACCATTCATTTACATACTGTGCCTCGCCACCCCCACCATTCCTTTACATACTGTACCTCGCCACCCCCATCATTCCTTTACATACTGTGCCTCGCCACCCACCACCATTCCTTTACATACTGTGCCTCGCCACCCCCCACCATTCCTTTACATACTGTGCCTCGCCACCCCCCACCATTCCTTTACATACTGTGCCTCGCCACCCCCCACCATTCCTTTACATACTGTGCCACGCCACCCACCACCATTCATTTACATACTGTGCCTCGCCACCCCCACCATTCCTTTACATACTGTACCTCGCCACCCCCATCATTCCTTTACATACTGTGCCTCGCCACCCCCCACCATTCCTTTACATACTGTGCCTCGCCACCCCCCACCATTCCTTTACATACTGTGCCTCGCCACCCCCCACCATTCCTTTACATACTGTGCCTCGCCACCCCCCCACCATTCCTTTACATACTGTGCCTCACCACCCCCACCATTCATTTACATACTGGGCCTCACCACCCTCATTCATTTACATACTGTGCCTCGCCACCCCCATCATTCCTTTACATACTGTGCTTCGCCACCCCCATCATTCCTTTACATACTGTGCCTCGCCACCCCCATCATTCCTTTACATACTGTGCCTCGCCACCCCCATCATTTATTTACATACTGGGCCTCACCACCCCCATCATTTATTTACATACTGGGCCTCACCACCCTATTCATTTACATACTAGGCCTCACCACCCTCATTCATTTACATACTGTGGCTCACCACTGAGGTGACAGAGAAGAGCAGCTACAGTCTATGAAACTGATCACATCCTGCATGCAGCTGCTTGAAAAATAATACAAATCATTCTATTTTGTGTATGAACAAACACAGTACAATCCCCTTTTTTATGGCTTTGAAAATAGATGCACTGGACCAGTGTTTGACCAAGTTTCTAATTCTCTGGGTCACAGATATCGGTGTTATTTCAATAACCACACAATTAATTTTTTTTTTTATTAACCATGTTTATAAACATAGCAGTTACAAACACCACCCATATCCCCAGCCAAGTGAGAGATGTCAGAATAAACAGCTGTATTACATGAGGGGTTAGGGATGCACCATGCAACTGCATGAGCCAAGTATAGAACATCTGATGTATTTCAAACCAGCCAATGACATAGCACTATGAATGTCACACACATCTACCTCTCTCTGGAGTAAGGATGATCGTCTGGAGTTCTGACAAATGGACAATGAATAGCGTTACCTATTTCATATAGCGGTTCATGAACATGTATGACATTTGGGAGCATACTCAATTAGGCCGAAACATCGCGGACAACACGTTAACACAACATTGCGGATGTCCGTGCGCACCCCATAGGGTTGTGAAGGGAAATCCGCGATGCTGCGGTACCGTATTCTAAATTTACATGTGCAGTCGCGCGTATCCGCAATGTCTAGTTCTAATTGATTATGCACCTTGGAGTGTAGAAGCAAACAAAAACATATCTGTCATATAGAAGTTGAAGTAGACTGCAAACTAGGCGGTCATTCCATTTCTTGGGTGTCATGACAGCGTTGATCGCTTAGAAAATGACTTGCAAGTTTCTCAGTAGCTGCTGCCATATTTTTATGAAAGTCTGTCCCACTTCCTAAATCAATGACAAACTGTAAGCAGCACCTCACGATAAAACAGGCTTAAGATCCTCAGGATTAACAGTGCAGTGCCACACCTCCGGAAGACACCGGTCACGGTCAGCAAAGGCAGAGATTGTTCAGGTGTAGTATAGTGCTCTCTATTTATACTGCTAGCAGGAAGCATTATAGAGAGTCACCTATAACTGAATACATTTTAATGCCATTCTGTTAGCAGAATAAATCTGGTGGGAGATGTAAAAGTGCACACTTCATATTTGTAATTGTTCTTGTGTTTATGTCTATGTAACACAATAGCATATGACAACCAAGTCAGCGTATTGGTGCAGCACTATCACCAGGGAGACAACTTACATGTGTTGAGGAGTGACTGTCCGCACTGGTACCCGCTGGCGGTTCCCTCCGCACCTCCGGAGCGGTGTCAGGTACACGTACTCGTACATAGTTAATAACATGACGCATGTTGTACAGCAAATTACTGCCGGGAAACCAGCTGTCATGACAACGATCTTGCCCTGCGGAGTCCTGAAATGTAACCAATAAAAACGATATATTATCGCGAGAAATTATTTTGATAACAAATCTGCTTTGTAGATACAAAAGGTATCGAATGCACAAATCTAAAAATCTCTGTTGTATTCAAGTCTAATGAAAAAAAGGCTAATTTGCCCTGAAAATAGAAATCATGGGAGCTGGAGTTCCCCTTTAAGCAGGCTTAATATGATATATCAAGTGTATTGAAACAAAAGATGGTCCATATAAATAAATGCACAACTGATTAATAAAAAAAACACCCCCTTCCGAAAGAAGACATAATATAAAATAGGTCCAGTATACCTCATCACAAGGCTCTTCCTCTGGAGATTTCTCCAGGCCCAGCTCGATCAGATAAAGAACCATACAGAGAACATGTTCCGACATATTCTGATGATCCATCAAAATCTAAAAGTAAATAATAATATTTAGACGTCAATGCACCAAACACAGAAGAGATTGCCCCCCAGTTATCCCCTCTTCAGTATGATGATTTCAAAGGCAGTAGAAACGAAGACACTAGCCTAAGGCTAATAAACTGTGCCAATACAAGGGTTTTTTCTACGCTGTCCAGTGGAAAAGGGCGGTGGGGGGTTAACCAAAGGCCCCTTGTCTAGCACATGGGACAGACCCTAGAGATGGCAATTATTGTATAAGTACAAATGATGGGATCGCTATCACAGCCCTTCCAGCAGTAGACCCACTAGCACCTGTCTAATAAATGCATGAAACATACATATGCTAAACGTACCTTGTAAAGCAGAGTGAAGAGCACGATGTGTAAAGTTTTGCAGTGTAAGAGTCTCATGAGCCCCTTATAGTTGGGATGAAGTGGGCTTCTCTTCTTATAAGGTGGCCACGGGTTCCCAGGACACTGTCCAATCTGCTTTAAACTATGAGCACATAGAGACACATTAACATTCCAGAAGGAGACCAACAAGCACTTATATGTTAAAGGCAATGTTATTATTTGCAATTATTACTAAATATTTATACAAAGAAGGCAGAAAGAAAAAGGTCTTCTGAACTCTGTTAGTGTTACATTGTAAAACACAACATCTATTTCTTTAATTCTGACAGAGAGGGTAGAAAGATACTGTAACAAAACACTTTCACCATATACTCTGAGCATGATGCGAGCTAGTGTAGACACAGATACTTATTACAATATAGTCACCACAAAGGCTCCTGGGAGGTTCTCTGTATAATGTGCACATGTTGAGCATAATAACACAACACAAATGAGACAAGCCCCCATTTAGAAACACGACGTAGGTGGGATTCAGTATCGAGATTGGGACGTGCCACACTCGGAATCCCCCCCCCCCCCCTCCCCAACTGGTTGCAATAAATGGTATTCAGAGAAAGCTACAGTTTGGAGGCATTTACTCTGAAATTGCATCCATCAGTTGGAGGACAGACAAATGTTCTAATAATATAGCACATTCAAGTTTCACAACATAATAAACATGTTGTTCATGTATTACAAATAGTCAATCCCTCTCATTTAAAAAACAAACAAACTGAAAAACACAAACACCTCGATCTGGAGAGATAATCTCCGGATACATTATGTGACCTACAAAACATTTTTTTGTAAATCGGCTACCAAGGTTTTCATCCTATTTCCAACTCCTTTAATACCTGTATGTTGAGAAGTGAAATAGATTTGTTTGCAGTTGCTAACAAAGCAGACTGATGATGTGTATCCAAAAACTTCCTCAAAAAGTTTGACTATAAAGCAGCTAATTGCGTAATACAGAAATCTGTCGGGCTTTGAGCATTTGAATGGGACGAGACTTCTTCATGAAAAAAAATCCTTCCTGGAGGAAAGGACAAGGTTACTTTAAGGCTCTTTTTAGCAGGACTACAGGGAAATGCAGCATCCAATTAGCAAATAAATTGCTCTGGAATAAAGGTTAAGCAATATTTGCTCACGCTGCAAGGCAATGCATCATTCATTCTGACGGCTCATTCCAAAAACACCACAAGACGAATGGAAATGAAATCTCCGAATGTCAGCTAAATTGCAGGAAAATATTTTACATCGCCAACTAATGCCCTTTTCTGATATTTTGTAAAAAATAAAATTATAATAATTAGCATGTAAGAAGAAATGATTATGCTGGTTTAGCAGAAAAAAAAAAACAATACAAAGTTGTGTGAGCTTCAAATTCACAAAGTTATTTTTTTTTATGTAGTCAGAACCTGGAAACAATAAATGGCCATAAAGGAACTTTAATATTTATGTTCAAAAGCAGACACATAACATGTTGTTCCACAGCTATTATGGGATCACAGGTCTGAGCAATCGGTATCAGCCTGCTGGGACTTGTAGTTCCACACCAGCGAGGGAGTCCTAGGATTCCCAAGTCTATTTTAATACATAAATGACTGTACAGCTACTTTCCCCCCGACATCAGAAAACAGTGATATTGTAATATTATTTATCTATAGTAGGTCAGCAACACTCACAATGCTGTGTATCGGTCCATCGCAGACTGAACGTCTCTGCGGTAAACAGTGCGAAGTATGACCATCACAGGGTCGAACTCTTGGTCCCAGACCTCACCTGTATGTGGACAAGAAACAGGGGTAATTAAGACTGGACAAAGAGGTCAAACTGTTTACAATGAACTGTAACCAATGTACATACTTGGGAGGGAATAGGTAATCGGTAATCATTGTCATTGTCTCCCATCAGTGTTTCATTTCTAGCATCATTTTCACAAAAGGTTTAATAGTCAGTGAAGCTTGATATCCCATTAACAAGATGATCCGCAAACATTTATTTTGTTGTGAAAGCTCCCAAACTGCATAAGAGTGCTCTGACTACTAACTTCCAAACCTACATGGGACATATCAAGTTAAATCTCCAGCTCACAAGTAGATAAGTTAGAAACAAAAGTGTATTCTTCTACCAGAAGGCAGCTGACAAGTAAAATGTGAATTGTAAATCATCTTTTTATCAGGAAATATGTGATTGTGGCGTTCTCTCCTTTTAAATTGAATACCACTATTTTAATCAGATGACAAATTCAGGACAATCCACTGTACATTCTGTAATCCTCTTTCCCAATATGCTTTGGCCGTATTTGCTCTTAAACTCATTTCAAACATTTACTGTTCTTATTCCCAAATCGGCATCTACATGCAGCTATTTACTTGAATTTAAAAGTCAAAATAATTCTGTAACATTTTGTTTTAGAACGGCTGGGGTGTTTGTGAAGAAACAAGTTTGCCCAATCTGCAGAGACACTTGTGTGCGTCGCTGGAGGGTTTTTTATATTAATACACATTATTACCCATATGGAGCATTAGTGATTCTGGCACACTCTGACTGTTCATTATTCTTCTGCATTTTTAATAGGATTATTTTTTATATCACTGGTATTAAAAGTCCAAAAGCATAACTATCATATGCTGGGTGTCAGCTTCTTGCCATGTCCACTGGCAGAGAGGTAACCTGCCACCACCATGGGGCTTCTAGATTCTTTATCCTCTCTAACAGCGGGTAGGGCAAGATTACTAATGCCCAGCTTAGTGAGCCAGGAATATAGAGGCTGCTTAGGCGTTTTTAACACTTGATCATTGGAACCATTCTATTCTCATATCCATTTACATGAAAATCATGTAAAAATACCCATACCCAGCAGCCTTTGCGCTTCTGGTCACAAGTGCTTGCTGTGGTTTTCTCAACACAGCCTTCTCCACGCACTTGCATTCAGTGCATGTGAACTCCTTGGGTGAATGGCTTGTCCTCCATTGACGCCCCCTGACTGCAAGTGCTCATTAACCAGCTCATGACAAAGGCAATCACGTTTGACATGCAGTGTCACTGTCCTTTAAATGCAACGCCAGTGGGCAAGGGCCGTAGTCAAGTTTGTAGAAATGGAAATATCTATTTCTAAATGGGAATTTTAAAAATACTTTATACTGTTCTGAAAATTTGATCTTATATTGGATTTTCAAAATAGTGATTGCTCCCTATAAATTGAGAACATATATATTTTTAAAAAAAACAAAATATTCCGACTATAAGAAAGTACATATTAGCCACATATAAAACCTTACAAGGATCTGTGTAAAATATGAATTGAGGGTGTCTTGCACAAAAGGTATCATTCAACTGAAAAATATTGGGATACAAGAGAGCCTACACGGTATCTAAGAAAAGCTGTAGGCATTACATTTACAGTATAATAATTTATTAAGGATGAGTCACACAAGTCAAGAAAATGTATGTGTACATACAAAAACCAACAACCAAACAACATAACCTTGATCATATTGCCATCCCTTCTCCAAATATTTCCTACTTCATTTTTATTTACAGAGTGAGAGAAAATGTATAATCTTCAATCGTGTGTAGTAAAACAAACGGATTCCAGCGCTGAATTACAAAGTGCGGTGATTTTGCTTAAACCCAGAATTCAGCGAGAGGTGTAAAATCACATGTGTGATCAGGGTGACAGATAAGGTCAACTAAATGCAAATTGAAAAAACTATTTTGTGCTACAATGCCCTGGAAGAACTGCTGCTTGGAATAAAAACCAAAAAAAAAAACGTGGTCATGTCCTGAAGGCAAATGTTTCTAAGTAATGTACTTGAGCTGCGTTAACCCTTCACCAGCTGGTTATCTTTCACTCTACCCTTCATTGTTGTTACTGTGACTAGGCAAAGTACATGGGAACATAGGCAAAGTACATGGGAACATGCATACATTAGAACTTGAGAGACATTTTTTTTGATAGATGAGGCCACCACTGCTCCAAATTACGTATGCCCTACATATGTTCACCCCTCTGTATAAGTGAAATGTGCCTAAAAGGTGCACTACCCAGGAGCTCCTTCCGCAGACCACCACCTGGTGAACATTTTCACTAGCCACTTTAAAATGGCTAAAGAAAAGGGCACTAGGCCCAATCAAGAGCCACAACGTCCGATTGTGGATTCTCATTGGTCCTCCTGATCACACGACCCCGGTTTGCAGCCAGGGTTTTGAGAGTAAACATGGAGGCCCGGTGGAGCTAAAATGCTCCAGTCTGGAAGTGCAGCAGAAGTAGAAAAGTCTGCATATAGTGGAAGCAGCCATACTGTGGACTGAACCAATATTCAGCTTATCGATTCACTAGGAACATCACTGTGACATGACAAAGCATGTACCTCATACCAGAGTATATCACTAGTTCCTAGCAAATTAATAAGCGTCATTATAATGGATATTAGATCAGCCCACTAAAGGATTGCTTCAAATATGATCAGACGATGGCTACACCATAACAGATGAAATGAGTGCATGACAACATGTATATAGTTACATGGTAAGCTACAGATTTATACATTCATTCGATTTAACTGGTAATGAGGTGAGTGGGGCTTATTTTTACATAATGATAAAGAAAAACAGACACATAAAATAGCAATTACAGATGATCTCTCCACAAAATGTATTCAAGAGATATAGAAACAACGGTATTCTTAAGAGTCGACAAATAAATAAAAGAAAAAAATAGATCAGCTCATCAGTTCTGCCCTACTGAACTGATATTTAGTTGGATCTCAGGCAGTGCTCAATGAGTCGTTTCATAAATCATGAGCCTAAACCCTGAATTTTCAGGCTATTTTAACATAACAGGGACTTGAGAAGATACACACAAGCAAGTATAGGCGAATAGCTCCATCAAGTGGTCAAAGTGTAAAAGGCACACAAGCAGAACGCCTACATTCACCTACATAGGCTTTCTATTACCATTATCTTTTTTGACAAATGAGACATAAACTTCTGTGTCATACAATCTCATCAGTAAATCTGCAATGTATTCGTTTTTTCTTTGTTCTTTAAATCCCAGCTCCATCATGCAGCTCTCATATTGGTATCTCCACTAATTCCGCAGCGCTGTACAGAGAACTCACATCAGTCCCTGCCCCATTGGAGCGTACAGTCTAAATTCCCTAACATACGTACAGACACGAACAGACTAGGGTCAATATAATAGCAGCCAATTAACCTACCAGTATGTTTTTGGACTGTGGGAGGAAACCGGAGCACCCAGAGGAAACCCACAAACACGGGAAGAACATACAAACTCCACACAGATAAAATGTGTGTGTGTGTGTGTGTGTGCGTGTGAAACCACTATGCATTCCTAAAATGGTTTCACATCTCTCAAAATGTTTTCCCACATCGTGGACAGATAATTCCCCCATGAGGACCAGGAGCTCCATCCACAGACTTATCAGCCAGAGACTGGATTGATCCAAATCCATTTCAATTGCAGGGTATATGTCACACATCTGCTTTAATATGCTATGATACTTCTCTCCCTAGGTCATGCTCTTGTTGACATTATTATCTTTGATTTGTAAGGCACCATAAAGTCAGGGAGCAGAGCAGGCTTTAGTACAGAGGTGAGTTCTCAGAGAGTATTTAGGGAAACAAAGGCTGGGGGAGAGAACTCCGTAGGTGGGTAGTGGTATGAGAGAAGTCTAATAGGCAGGAAAGCGAGGAGACTTTAAGAGTGATGCAAGTCAGAGGTAGGTCAAAGAGAGCATGATGGAGAGTACTTTGGCAATGAAGAGTAATTGGATTCTGCAGGACAGATATACTAAAAATGGTATCTTTTTAATATGAAACAGTCATGACATCAGGTGGTAATCTTCTGGTCACATATTTTAACCTTAACCTTGAATATCCTAATCCTTGATGTACTCTCATTTTAGAATCCACTGTTCAACTGTTGAGCTTGTTAGAGGACTTGACTCCATCAAATATGCCAGCACGGAGGCACAGTGGTTAGCATGGCACAGCATGGGTTCAATTCCAACCTGGGCCCTATCTGGCTGGAGTTTACATGGGTTTCTTCTGGGTGCTCAGGTCTCCTCCCACACTCCAATGATATACTCACACAAGTTCCCTCAAAAATCAGTATACTTTTTGTGTGTTCATATGATAAAAACATAGATTGTAAGCTCCACTGGGGCAGGGACTGATTAAATGTTCTCTGTAAAGCACTGCGCTATAAGGTTAATAATAATAGTATAGGAATATTTACTAAACTGCGGGTTTCAAAAAGTGGAGATGTTGCCTATAGCAGCCAATCAGATTCTAGCTGTCATTTTGTAGAATGTACTAACTAAATGACAACTAGAATCTGATTGGTTGCTATAGGCAACAGCTCCACTTTTTGAAAACCGCAGTTTAGTAAATATACCCCCTGAAGTTTCTTTTTTTCTATGGCAAGTCTTGACCACAGAAGATGCGGGTGGAGTGTATTGAATACCCCCCCAACACTCCAAATGTAAATGGGAGAAAGCAATATGAAAAATTACTAGTTTAGAGTGTATTCTTTCACAATACCCTAGGCATTTTACGCATAGGGCATTAACTGTAGCCCTACGTGTAAGATTTATTATTATTACTGCTTTATTTATTTAGGGCCATAATATTACACAGTGTTGTACAGAGACTATGTAATCATTCACAATAGTCCCTTCCCCATTGGGAGTTTACAGCCTAAACTCCCTAAAGCTGGGTGCACACTACAGAATTTTTCACCAACTTTTTATGCCGATCGATTTTACATCTGATCGATGTTCCGATCGCTCGGTCCATGGACTGCATACACACTAGCCTTGTTTTAGACGATAAAGGGAAGAGCAGCTGTCCCGTTAGCAACTTTTTACAGCCATGTTGTCGCGAGCAATGACTGTAATTTCGTACTCACTGTTGTGGATCGGTCGGAAACTTACACACTACACAACAGAAACGAGATTGGAACGAAAATATTTAACGGTACGTCAAACCAAATGAGGCAACAATCGTCCATTTGGGCAGACTTTCGACCATCGTGTCACTACACACACTGACCCGACTTTTGAACGAGCGGTCGTTTGTCGGCTGGTTGATCCGATTATTGGACAAAAACCCTGTAGTGTGTACCTAGCTTAACACACACACACACACACACACACACACACACACACACAGACTAGGGTCCACTGGAGTGTGGGCAGAAACCCAAGTGGAGAACACACACAGATATGGCCCTAGTCAGGATCAAACTCATGAGCTCAGTGCTGTGAGGCATTGATGCTAATCACAGTGATACCAATATTTACTTATCATCTAAATTACTGTCCAATTGCTCATTTAGAAGTTGAACTTACAATGATTGTATTTAGTTCCAAACTCCAAGGCCATCAGAATATCCCTTTTTACTGCTGTATTGATTTACTGTGATTTTCCAAAGTTCTCACTACTAGTAAGTTAGCAACCAAGTTAGTGTGATCTTGTATAGCACAGACA
Source organism: Mixophyes fleayi (assembly GCF_038048845.1). Classification (NCBI taxonomy): domain Eukaryota; kingdom Metazoa; phylum Chordata; class Amphibia; order Anura; family Limnodynastidae; genus Mixophyes; species Mixophyes fleayi. Next base: position 126,396,610 of record NC_134408.1, read on the forward strand.
GTGTATACAGCAATGCCTATCACCATATGTTCTACTATGTACTTGGTGGAAACTTTCCTTTAACAGCAGATTGCTCCCCTCTCCTCTAAACTTTCTTGTCCCTTAAAATATTGACATTACATAAGGCACCCATAACAATGGATGGCTACAGACAATACGTACCCTTTGGTGTATACATCCCTTGTTGCATGGAGCCTCCAGGCTCAAACACAGGAGCTTTAAAGTCGGCAACTGCAGACAACACAGACTCAAAGCTGGAACTGCCCGGCATTATGCCACTTTTGGGATTAGGGCTCTCTGGAATGTAAACTAGTAATTTAGGAAAACAAACCAAGATTTTCTTACCAATGATGAATTGTTACACATCCACCCGTTAATGGAAAGGTATATGATGGCATAGATAATTCACCCTTGTTCTCTATGTCAGGAGATTATATCAGTCAGTGAGTCACATGCTACTTCTAAGGGAGACTGTATAATAGGATTATCGCACAAGAATCTATTTCCATAAACATATTTTAATAACATTCTCAAATGTATTTAATCACTGCTGCAATAAAAACAGTTGGAACATCAGTATCTATAAATTCCGTATATATCTCACGTAACACTTTCTATGAATGCATTTGCCTACTGACAACCACATATGTTCTGCAAATATTGAAGGATATAAGGTCGAGGAGCGAGCTGTGGGTACGGTCATTCATACATAGCTGCGCTATCATCTCTGCTCTCAAGATCTCATCATCTGTCATTCCTGAAAGAATATAAAGCACAGATGAAGTTGTTTGATACATTCCATACTGCACATGTTAATATGCTGACATCATGTAGGTGCACACTTTGCACTGAACCACAGTAACCAAAACAGCAAATATATTGTATTTGTCTAAAGAAATGATGGGCAACAGGAAGCCCAAGGATCACATGCAGCCCGCTGAGTGGTCGCCCGCCACCCATCACCCCCTTCCTGCTTTATCACTAGTCGGTCCTTTTCTCTACTTTCTGCCCCTTTAGCACCAACCCTCACTCCATCCTTTATACTGCACCGAGCATCACCCATGGTCCCAGCACTTATTAAATAAGTGAGTGTGGTGTGTTTTAGGGAAAGTGTGAGGCCTGGGAAGCGTTCTGGGGAAGATGGGGTTCTGTGGGGTGTTTTGGACACGACATGCAGATCAGATCACCCAGTGAATCATTTTTCAACAAAATACACGGGGTTGAACACAGAACAATCTGATCATTGAAAATATGTGGCAAGCAGTGTTATCTTGGTTTCCTGTGCATGCTGTTATATACCCGTCTTCCTGTGTCTACCATTTGCTTTGATTTCATTAGTCCTTTGTACCTGTCCTTCCACCCCTCCCTTATTTCTACCTACCCTTCCCTACTGGCCCCTTGTCCCTACAAGTAAAGAAAAAAACTGAAGGAAACTATTTGAGCGTTTGTATTATATCACTTAATGATCATGTTTTCGTCTGTTTCCTTTATAAATAAAGTGTTAAAAAAAAATTAAAGTATGATCAGATATGACCAATCAAACCAGATTGGTTAATAATCTTCATCAATGTATTTGGAAGTCACTGGCTGACCCGGAAGTGGACTAGAAAGGTGTATGGTCGGTGGTCTTGCTCCGCATCAGGATCTGTGCCATTCGGCTCCCTAATATATTGCGCCAAATTGTTCACAGATCCTGTTAGGCAAATTGTAAGGTATACGGGCAACATAGGAAGACCAAATAACACCTATATTGCTTAGTAATGAATGTCACATAAAGAAGTCAGCAAACAAGAAGCATCCCATAATAGTGGTCATCAACGTTACAGGTCCTCTCCCTAGATAAATACATAAATATCCCACCTCAAACACCAGTAAAACCTACCTAAGTGTAAACGAAGACTTAAAAGGATAACAAGAAATGTAAGAGCTCCTTCAAGCATCGATCTTTCATGATCAGCATCTAGAACGGTGTTCTGGTGTTGGGACGCCATTGTGAGAAGATCGACAACTTTAAACCTAATTGATGGAAGAAGGAAAATATAATGTGAGCAAGAGTTCCTTAATTAAATGAAAATAAATGGACCTATTGCAAATTAAATCTTTGGAAGTGAAGATTCACTGTCACAAGAGCCTTACACGACAGTAACATCTCTCAGTAATATCCACTCAATTAGACTTACTCATTATCTAAGCTATAGATTACAAATACTCAATCCGAGTCAGGTCCTGAATTTTTGTTTGGAATTAATAAATGTATTTAGAGTAAGAAACAAGACAATGGGACAGAAGTAGTTCTGCATCTTTGCGTAATCTATGTATCATGCACTTCTATGTATTTAACAATGAAACTCACCTTTCAAAAACGGATGAAATAAAGTAGTCTGGGTCTAGTTTAGATGCACAGACCTAAATAAATGAAAATACAGGTTACATTTAATAATGCCGAAACCATCAGGACATATTTTGTGCACCATTCACGGATGTTACCTGTAACAGGTAGAGGTCAGGGTCGATCATTGAATTGCAAAAATGTGACTGTACGTAGGTCATAGCTTGTCCTTTAATTTGGAGCCCATTCCGTACCCACATGTTGCTGTGAATTTCAGACAAACTCGCCTGTTACAAAAAGAGAAGAGGAGCTTGAAGCTAAGAGAGAGATACATTACAAACAATAATAAACTACAAATTGTAGACGATATGCTACACTGGAAGGAGGCAGTATATAAAGAGGAAGGAGTTTGTGCAAAAACGGAGAGGTCCTTTAATCAACACTCTGGTATGACACTAGCTGGAGTATGAATGTTCATGTAAAAACTACTGATGTCTCTGTACACACTGATAAGACACTCAGAAGAGGTATCATTTGTACAAATCTATGTTTAAATATCCTGCAACTCCTGAATATACATACTGCCTTCTACCTCTTATTTTTTTAATTATCTTCATGTCCCCTACAAAGTGCGCACACTTAAAATCATGAAAGAGAATGTTTATGAATTGTATTATCTATTTGGATGTAAGCGGCTTCTCTGAAAGTATTGTGCTGTCAAAGCTTATTTTATTTAAAAGCAGAGATATTTGGTTTCCAGTGATGAGCAGTAACTAATTGTACTATTTAACGGCAATGCTGTGCTCAACTTCTAACAGAAAAGATTGAACTGGGTTTTATGTAACTATACATCAAGATTAACTATGGTAACAATCAAATAACTTAATAAACTGAAATTCTATTGCTTAATGTACCGAATTACAACAAAAAACACAAAATTAATATCTTTGTATTGCATATATGCTTTAAAAATAAAATAAAAATATTTAAAACATTTTGATATGGTTATGTAAAATGGTCTGTTAAAATCAGATGAAAAATGAAGACATTTAATGAATGCGATACAGACTTCAGAGGAGAACATATTCCACACAACGGACACAGAAGAAGTCACTGTACCTGGATTAGAAGTGGGTGAACCATCAGTTTCATCAGCATTTCCTGGTCAGGTAGAATAGAATCTAAATCTATTTCTTGACATTTCACTGCCTGTTGGAGAAATGGGAAATAGACCGTTTATCTTCATTCTACTAAAGAGGTGTTAATAGAAGGCGACAAGTACGTTACAATTAGCAAGATCATTATTTCAGCTTAGTCAGGGTCATGGCTCATTCTCTCCACATATCTATTTAACAGTTAAAAATATTTTGCAGTGTGTGATTTTGTTTTAACTCCAGCACCTGCGTGCACAAAGAAAATCATTTATTTTTATTTTTGCTTGGCAAGTCATAAGTGAGCTTTCTTTTTGAAATCAACATGAACTTGCCTGGAGAATGTTTAAGCTGCTTTAAGTCAGAGCAACATCCAAAACATGGAGCAGGAAAACATTTCATAGAGTATTAGTTTCTATCAGCAGCCATAGCTGGAGGATGAAAATATTGTGGCTGTGTCCATAAAACGCGTGGGTCCTACCACCATTCTGCTAATAAGTGTACTGCTCTCATGCAAACCTTTCCTTTTAAAAAATAATGTTCACATTTAGGGGTAATATTCAATTCCGATTCGCGGCCACACGGGTCCCGATACCGCAACATCGTGGATTTCTGCGCGCACAGAAATCCGCGATATTGCGCTGCCGTAATGCCGCTTTATATGCGCAGCCGCGAATCGGAATTGAATATGCCCCTAAGTGTACAACTGATGCTCCTTTTAAGGGTCCAAGAGTTGTGTGAGTATATATATATATATATATATATATATAAAAATTAAGAGCACAAAGGAGAAAAAAAGAGCAATTCACACAAAAACCATTTACTGTACCTTGCTTAGAAACATGGCGTAGTATCGATGCAGAGGCAAATGGAAAGTAACCTGATTTGGAGCAGGCTGGTAAGGAAAGAGAATTGTATTATTCATCTACACAATGACCAACAAATGTAAACAAAACCAATCCTTCAAAATATATCAAAAACTTAAGTGTGGAAAGTGAGAAAGAGTTGCACACCGAGAAAAAGAAAAAATTAAAACATTTTTTCTGGAAATTAGCAGCGATATGTTCTCCAAACGGGAATTTTTTTAGGTTAAGTAAAAATTAAACATCCAAAAAAAAAAGAAAGATTTATCTACCTGCTGAGCACCACTTAACATTTGCAGTATACGATTCTCATTCAATACAAAGTTCTATGTACCCATCTTACCTCATCCACAAAATTTATGGCAACGAACCAATCCTGGAGTGCTTCAAGGCAATAACGGACAACATTCCTTGTGTACTCTTGTGTCTCCTAAAACAAAGACAACCAGTAAGGTCAATTTTGAAGAAAAGAAAAAAATATATAACTATGACCGTTATAGAGCAAGTAAAACTTGTTCTTTAGCAGCTGTTTATTACTAACCTAAACAATATAACATAATATAAGTTATAATAACCGGAGTGTTTATAGTGTAAACATGCCCAGCATACTCTCTGAATCAGTTGCCATGTTAGTAGGGAGGTGTTTCTCTAAATAAAAGGCAAGACAGTGACCGGTAGCTCGGCAGACCTGCCTTGCTGAAGTACACTGTCTGGTTTGGGAGACTTATACACGGGGCAGGGATGTTGCAACAACTCAAAGTACAGCATTCTCAGCTTTTAACCTGCATAAGATCCAATCAGAACACGTTCCTAATGGTATGGGAGGAGCTTCAGCTGTCAGTAACGGTGTGAAGAGGTAATACTATACTCATACTTTCCTACCTTCCCTACCTGGCTTTCAAAAGACTCAGAGGCAATGTAAAAAGAGACAAGGTGCACAAGGCTTGAGGACTACAGTCTGCCTGGAAAAGTGTGCGGGATATAATGGCAAATCCATCGCAGTGCATTCCAAGTTGTAGTTTGGCGATTGTGTAATTGTTTCATTGTTCACTTGCCACTAGTTATCTGCTGCGGTAGACGGGATGAAGTCTCCCCGACATCCCGGCAGTGTAGGCAACTTTACTTTTTAATAGAGAAGCAGGTGAATGTCAGGTTAATACTGACCAATGTATCCAACCTTCATGGTATTTGAACATTTCAAATTTCAACAATAACATGAATGGTCACTAATTTCCTGTATATCATGACAAGCAAGTGATCCACCTGATTCTAAACTACATCTCTGTGATCGGGATCTGTAGTTAGGAAACCACCCAAGAGCATCAGCTCTGATAATTTATCCCTGGACCATATTATTCGTACTCACCCTCACTTTGCAGTGTGACAGAAGACCCCACATTGGCTGGGCACAGGCTTCAAGTTCAGCAGCAAAGGCAGCATAATACGTCTGGGACTCAAACTCCACGTGTTCATTGAGTTCCCGCTTATTTAAATTCATACCTGAAAACAGCAATAAGAAATCAGTTTTTTCCCCCCAAACTATGAATAGCACTACTGCTGAACTTGAAGTTTTTAAAAGGCTGGTCCCTGTTGAATCATATTTTGGTACCTATTAAATTAGACTGTCTGTATGTTCTCTCGTACACTTCAACTAGTGTTGATAGAAAGCAGGACACCTGATGTAGTGATGATATTCCCACAATGCCTCCAGTGGACCCACCTGGCTTCCTTGGTCAAACAGTAGCTCAGAAGCCCCAGGTTTATTTATAACCACGTTTGTAGCATACACATATATATATATATATATATATATATATATATATATATATATATATATATACACATACACACATATATATACATACACACATATATATACATACACACACACACACACACACACACACACACACACACACACAAGTTAACCCGTGCATGATACTGATGCATTCTAGTCAAATCAAGCTACTTAAGCTGTTAAAAAGGTTCTTGTCATGCATTTGGGGCTAGGCCAGGCCTCCTCAGGAGAAGAGCGTTACTTCCCGACGCAAGCGCCCTTTTTTAACGTGGTTTTGTCCACACGTCACCACCTCATCATTTTTCTCCATCACCTCATCCTTCATCTTTATTGCCACATCTATCCAGATGTCTATCCAGACACAGGGATCTCTCTCTCAGCGGTCCCGAGTATCACACTCCTCTCGCTCTGTCACCCCTGGCAACCACCAACCACTCCCCACTGTCACCCCTGGCAAACAACAACCACGCCCAACTGTCACCCCCGGCAACCACCAACCACTCCCAACTGTCACTTCTCCTTCAAGAAATATATATATATTTTTTTTATATCTTTATAAACACTTTTAACAATTAACAAATTAAAAACATCTTAGTATACCAAATTTCAGCCCTTTCTGAGTTTTTTTTCCCACACACACTAAGAATTTAGTAGGTCAGTGTATAACTTCGCCCAGCAGGTGTCGCTGTAGCTTGGTTTTTTTTTCCCACACACCACTAGGCTTTTATATAGTAGATATATATAGTAGATATATATATATATATATATATATATATATTATACACACACCAGATACCACAAAAGGGGGCGCGTAACCCACTTCTGTATACAAGGTCACTGGACAAAGATAATGCTTAAAAAAATGTTATAATATACACAAAGTCCAATTTACAGGCGGCAGCCAGTCCCAAAAACAGACGGTGAATCTGGAATATCTACAAAAAGAATAAAAGGAACAGGGTTCCACACAATATACTAAGCAACAATGTGAGAGAAAATGAAGTGTAATAAAATAGATTCACACTGAGATTGTATTTTGTAACTCTCAGAGTAAAAGTAAAACCAGAATGGTGATTATAGCTGCTGATGTCTCCAACCCTGCCAAGTGCCTCCAATGCTGACACTCCTCATTACCACTATTGTGGTAATACACTATGTGGCGCCCTGTTCCATATTATATATATATATATATATATATATATATATATATATATATATCTCAATTTAAAGATCTTCATCTTGCACTCATCTTGAGTCCTGCACACATACACAAAGCGCGGACTACATCCAGAGAACGACGAGAAACTTTGTACTCCGAAGGCCGACACTTATTTAGAGCAGGGATGACAATGTCTTTATTTATGTGGACTTTTGACACCACGATAGGGAAGAATGAAGGCTTAGTTCAAAGATCTGCCCTATCCTCAAGAAAAATAAGAAAAGGAGACCTGCTTAATAATGCTGCAAGCTCAGATGAGACGGCCAAGAGGAAAACAGTTTTCCAAGTCAAAAAAGTTAAATCCAAGTGTCCAAATGGGGAATGCTGTAAAGCATTTAGCACCAAGTTGAAATTCCAAGGCAGTACTGAAGGAACATATGGAGGCTGTAGATGAAGCACCCCCTGAAAGTTTTAACATCAGGCATGATAGCAAGTCTTCTTCGAAAGAAGACCTAAAGAGCAGACACCTGTCCCTTAAGTGAAATAAGGTGCAAACCAGCATCCAGCCCATCTTGAAAGAGCATAAGCAACCTCGACAACCAAAAAGAAGAGGTAGGATACCCTTTCTTTTCACACAGGCAACATATGTCCTCCAGACATGATGATACATTTTGGCTGAACCCAGTTTGCAAGGGCAAAGGTGGTTTGCACCACGCGCTCAGACAAACCATTAGCTCGAAGGATCGCGACTTTGCCAGCCACGCCATTAAGCCGGACATTCTAAACAGAGATGATAAAATGGTCCTTGACTTAACAGGTCTGGACTGACAGCCCATCACGGAAAACATCGGTGTCCCAAGTCCTCCGAACCAATTCAGCGCCACCAGCATGACCGGAATGCCCTCTCGCTTTTTTATTTTTTTAAAGACTCTTGGAAGCATAGCTACTAGTGGTAAACTAAGTGGAACCGCTAAGGAATGGACATGGTGTCTACTGAGACAGCCTAAGGATCTGTGGCCCGGGAGCAGAAGAGCTGGATTTTGTTGTTCAACAAAGACACCATCAGGGACCAGTCGCCGGGATGCAGAGTCTGCTGGCTGAGAAAATCGGCTTCCCAATTTTCTACCTCGGGGATGAAAATTGCCATGACAGACTGAACGTGAGATTTAATCCACCAAAAGATCCTGTGCATCTTTCTTATGGCTAAAGGATTCTTGGTGCCACCCTGGTGATTAAAGTATGCCACTGCCATGACATTATTCGACTGTATCTTCACCGCCCTTCCCTGCAGCAAATGTGGCGCCCTGATCAGAGCGTGGAACACTGCTCGCAGTTCCCATACGTTGATTGTAATTTTGGATTCTTCCAGAGTCCAAAAACCCTGAAACCGAGTGTGAAGACAGATGGCACCCCAACCCGAAGGCTGGCATCTGTTGCAATCAAGGTCCAATTCTAGATTGAGAATGGTTAGCCCCTGCAGCCATCAAAGGAATGACTGACGCAGCTGAGGAGAAAGACAGAATACCTGACCGGACAGATTCAGGTGGGATAAGTTTCAGTTTGAGTTCCAGTTGGAATTCCTGTGCATGAAACTGAGCAAATCTTGCCCAGAACACTCGTGCAGAAGTGTACAGAGGTCTGTTTGGCAGCCAAAAGAGATCTTACCATGCTCTGTAAATCCTTAATTTTGTCCACAGGCAAGAACACCAGCTGCTATTGGATGTTGAATAGAAGTCCCAAAAAGATCATCTGTTGGGCCGGAGTCAACTTGGACTTTTTGAAGTTGAGGATCCAATCGTGAGACTCCAGAGTCTGGGTTGTTACCTGGATATGGGACAGGAGTACCACCGGGGACTCCGCATTTGGAAGAAGATAGTCCGAATAAGGGATGATCGCAATACCTTAGGACCGCAACAGTAAGGCAAAGACTGCCATGATCTTTGTGATCAAAAGAAAGTGCCTGGAACTGGTAGTGATCCGACTGAACTGCAAACCTGATGACCCTGCCAGATAATTGTAGAGCCAGTCTCTTTTTTGGACATACGGGAAGTCCCATGGAAAACAACCACCTGGGAGGATACCATAGGAGATCAATCATGTACTCCCGGTCCATAAATCGTCATACCCAGACATCGGAGATATATTCAGGGATCAGTGGTTTCAGTCTAAGAAAACGGGCTCCCACCACGGCAGATCCTAGAGGGCCAGAATGACCGTCACGCCGACTACTTGTCTGCTGATTTAGATGCCGGACGCAGAGCACGAAAATGGACTTAAGGATACCCTAAACCTTACAGTCTACGCTGTCCTAATGAGCTGCTGTGTTGGGAAAAGGGATGGTAGTGACCTTAGCCAGCCTTGCAACTGGAGAGGCATGTTGTAGGCGTGTTGCGAGCACCTCAGGGGGAAAGGGATAACAAGAATGAAGCCGACAGGACACCAGGAACTTACGATCTGGTGACGACCAAGGCTCACCAATCAAATCTTCCAATTGAGAACAAGAGGGGAAAGACAAAGAAGTCGTTGTCCACCATGTACAGAGACAAGGCTTTGCAATCTCAGAGACTACCGAATCAGGAATTGCCAGTACCTGGTGCACAGTCAGTATCAAAGCCTCTACACTCTGATGTTCAGGATGAACTTCCTCCACAAAAGAAGAATTCTCCACTTCAGAATCTACCATGTCACCCTCCGCTGGGAAGAACAGTCAGAATCAGACTAGTTTTCCTGCAGGGGCGCTGCCACCCACCTGCGTTTACGAGAGGTGGATGGTGTAGTGGATTTGCAACATCCTCTCTAAAGAGGAAGAAACAGAAACCAAAGCTTGTACAGAGGTCGCAAGACCACATAGCCAGGCCGGTTCTTCAGAATCCACAGCCACAGGTCCAGCCAGACCCTGACTAAGCGAACCAGGAACAGAATCCACTCCACTCCCTAGAGACAAAGGGATTTGAAGAAGAACCGCCCACTGATTAAAACCACACCAACTGGGCAAGCACAGTCACAATATTGGTCATTGTTGAGACAGGCTATGCAGAGTCGGAACCAGAACCCCCTTGCGTACATGGCAATCTCCAGACTGGCAGGCTGCGCACAAAGTGCCCATGCCTGCCCATACCAGACACCAACTTAACAGTTACAGACGGCAGAGGTGAACTTCATCATAGAAGTCACCCCAGCCTTAATCCTCAAGGATCTCCCCCTATCGGACATTTTACACACAGATAGGGAAATAACACACTGAAAAAGACAAGCAGCACACTATCAAAGCACAGAAAGTGAGCCTGCTATACAGCCAAAGAGCCCCAACAGTCTAAGGAACAAACCACTGTGAAAAAAACACCCCACAACCCGTCACCTTACAAGACAAGGGACGGAGAAGGGAGAAGCTGGGGCTCAAAAATGGGTGTCTATTCTGGTGTCTGCACACGAGGAGCGAGATACCACTAGGGAGGAAGTGCAGGGAGAGGGAAGAAGCACCTTCCCCCAGGGCCCAGCACTGGATTGGCAGCTCCCTACACCAATCCAATGCCTAGCAGGGGCTTACACCATCACTGTAACCCCTACCTGAGCACCCCAAGTATACTAATAGCTGCCACTAGTAAGAGACAGCCACCCATGGGGCCCACTGTGCCTTCGACCACGACCACCACCCCCTCACAGCACCAAGCTGAGAGAGGGTTTCAATTACCTGCTGCTTACTTTCATCTGCATAGTGAAGCGTGCAGACAGAGGGAGTGTCTGCTCCTGTGCAGCCCTTGCTAGGGACTGTGGCTGGGAGCAGGGGACAGCAGCGGAGGTACCTCCACGGCACCTCCAATCCCCCTCTCCAGGCAGCACACAGCTGTCCGTGCTGTGTGCTGCCCGTTCCAGACAAGAGCTGCCGGCCCCTCAGTGACAGCCGCCGATGCGGCTGTTATGTGTCAGAGGCCTCTGTTTCAAAATTAAATAAAAGTGAAGCGGGCTAAAACAGCCCATTTCACCGGGCACTAAACTGAAACTGCCACCTATACCAGAAGTGGGGTATAGAGAGGGAGGAGCTAGGGCTAGTTAACAAAGTTGTTAAAGTGCCCATCACCACGACTCTATACCCCAATGCCCCCGGTGACCACCAATAGGAGGATAGAGAAAAATAAATCTTCTTTTACAACTCATTATATAGAGTGGTCCTTCATACAATAGTTAGGCTAAATAGAGCAACAACGAACATCGACATGATAAAAGAACAAACAACTCTGAAATGTACCCACCTTGAAAAAAAGATACAAAATTCATCCATGTAACCAATAAACCGTGATCTTCTAAGAATTTCTTGGCTACACTTTGGTGGGAAAGAATATTGATAAAGTCGCTAACCAGCGGCCAATATGTATTGTTTTTCAGCAATGCTTCCCCACAGTTAACTACAACATGCAGACTGTTTTCTTCATCTGGAAAAAAAAAATTTAAATGAACATTAAACAGATTACTTGCTGTGAAACATTCTGTAAACGTTCAGGATAATCGGACATTCTGCAATAAGGCAGCTTTTATTTAAATGGTGCAAAATAATCAGAAAACAATGCTTTATTCTGGTTGGTTTTCATGTGAGCATTTCATCTAAAGAAAACCTATAGGGTCCTACACAAAATATACTTTATTCCAACTGATCGAACATTGATTATTTACTGACAGACACAGTTATATCTTCATTTTCTCTAGCCCAGATCTTTGATTACACCATGTTATATCACTGTATACCTGAAGCCAAAGCCACCTCCCAGCAGAACATTACCTTGTAATTCACTTTTGATAAGGCAACTTTCCATCATGTAAAGCAGCACAGTGACCATGATGTCCAAGAGCTGACACTCTTCAGTCACCTGGCGAGCCAGCTCCTCATTGCTGAACAGCTGGACACTGATGTGTACAATTCTGTTGGACATGGTGTCCGACTCGTGGCTCTTCTTCAGCGTTTTCATGATGAAAGCATAATGCTGTACAAAGGTCTTTGTAAATGCAATCTGCAAGAAAAATGTGCATATACTGAAAGGCTGTGGATGTGGCAGGAATGAATTTCTGACCTATGTGCAATATACACCCCACAAACAGACAAGATTTATGTGTGGGACATTTGGGCAGGAATAGGAGAATCACATTGCTGAAGGACTGAAAGAGAGATCTACTGACTGAAGAAGATTCTGCATGTAATGATCTATGTTGGTTCAAACAGGACAATGAAATGTGTGACAAGTTACCTTATAATCTTGGTCTGGCAGCATATTGAGCAAGAAAGTGACCATTTTCTGAGGAAATTCATACTTCACTGTCCAAAATAGCAGCTCCTCTAGAAAACATTTATGCTGCAAAACATCCATAATAGATTGATCTGTATCAAATGAAAGTAAATGTGTAATATACCATTAAACGTGGCATTTTGATCATTCAAAACAGGAAATGCTTCTTTTCTTCCCACAACCCTACCTCCCCCAGGAAAACACAAGTAATATAATAATATACCACCAAGGGCTGCTTCACATGAGTGTAAAAAAACTACTAATCTCTATTTTGCTCACTTTGTGTTGTGCAGACAGGACGCGACGAACTAGGCAGTATGGACAGAAACGCAAGGAAATGATCAATAGAAGTAGCCGGTACTATTTCTCATGTGTTATTTTCAAGCTGCACTCTTTGGAACGCAAGGAGGGAAACTGTTTGGACAAGTCCTAAGGATTGGTTGGAGACACTCTTATGAAAGTAGTCTGTAAGAGAACATCCAGTCCTGCTGATTAAGATCAATTTGATTTAGATGTCGGGGATTGAGTCTTACCTCTTTACCTTTCTTTCATCTCTTTTTACCCCACCTTTCTCTTTCCTCTGAGAACCTTCCCCCCTTCTTTTCTCTTCCCATATAATGGAAAATACCAACAACTTGGAATTCCTTAAGGAACCTATTGGGTACCTTGGTTCAATAACAATGTCTACTAGCTAGAACGTACATGTTACAAATTTTGATTATTACTATCTTTTTCGCTTCTGTCTGTACTGTTATAGTTGTATACTTGATCAGTTGACACTCTGTTACTGTATGTATGTAAACCTGAAATGCAATGTATAATTAATCCCTATTTTTATTTGTACCCTCATTTTTATTGTTGTTGTGGAAAAAAAAAAAATTTAAATGTAAAACACAAAAACAAAAATGGAAAAAAAAAAAAAAAAATATTTAAAAAAATTATGTCATGGGTAAGCTTCACAAAGGATCACTTTTATACCATCCTCCCTAGAGCCTTACTGTGGACCTGTTATGCAATCTGAAAACATCATACAATAAAAAGTACTACATAAGTGAAACCTAATTACAATACACAGTTATTAATGTGTACCATTCGTAAAGTAAATCAGCTATAAAACTTTGTTCCTCCTTTCGGTTTCCTACTTTCAGCTAAGTTATATAATGACTTGGACACTGCTCATATATTAATAGTTGGTGCAGACTGAAGATTCTAGAACACAAACAACATCTTTGCAATTAGAGATAAAGTCAAACTGTAAGATGTTTGCCAGTTCTCAGCACATGGTCACAGAGAGCATCACGGAAAGACTTACAGCACAACATGAATAATAATGAATATACGGATACTTGCCCAGAAGAGGGCTAACTTCATTCAGGCATATAAAAAGGTGAATTTAACAGGAGCTATACAGCTATAAGACACAATAAATGTAACGTGTTTAAATGTCGTCTGTTCATAAATCTGTTGAATGTCTAGTTGTGTGCAGGTGACAGTTCCACTTTAAAGGACCAGTAACAGCAAAGTATGTAAGCTCTTTAAAGAAGATTAACTTCTATTCTGTATTTGTATAAAAAATACTTTGCTCTGTGGAGTAGAAGTCATTCTATTTAGCATTTATGTTTTTCTCATGCAGATGTAATAAAGAACATATGACGAAAGAGTAATTTTCGTTTGCAATAATAATAAAAAAATAACAAAAACAAAAATTGTACTACTGTTGTTGCTAAACAAATGGAAAAGAAACCCCAGAATATATTTCCGTATCAATATATCTTTACAAGTCATATATCCCTTATCTCGGTGTAGCTTCAGCAGCATCTATAATATTCATAGTGACATGGCTGACCAGATGACATACAAAAACGTGTTAAAAAGATATTTTTAAAACATATACATGAGCATGTACAAGGACGGGTTAGAAAACACGAAGGTAACGTCTTGCAGTTTGGGGTGTTGCAAGCTGTGTAACACAAGACATTTGACATTTCACATGTTTGTTCTGACTGATGGTCCGGTTAAGAAGCCAGCAGGGTCATGTGAAGTGCACGTACCTTTGGTGCTCCTGCTTAATTTCACACGTTTTCGTTTCCCTACAGATGCTCTGTCATCCTGGTCCTCCTGGGACATTAATACAAACAGTACATTTAGCCCCTTTACATAACTATTGTCAGTCTCACTGTTCAGGAATAAACACACTCACAAAAACCCAAAAGGATCATTAAAAACAAAGATTCACTTTTAAATCACTGTATAGCGGCAAAAGCGGGGAATGGAAAATATTCTATAACGGGAACGGAAACAAAGTGAATACTTTTTGTCTTTGACTTTTCTAAAAAGTGTTTTTTAGGATCCAAGATAATAATAGTAACAAATCAGAACAATAATATATTCTGAAGACAATTTTTATCTATACAATCCATACTTTATCATACAGAATGTGCTTTAATGGCCTAGCATGGTGGACTGAATGGCAAGTGTGGATTTGTGTCATATTTGTAAGCAGCAGTAATTTAGTACTTATTGCTTAAGCACTGCCAGGATTTCATACAACATAAGACACACAATGGGATTGCCTCAAGATTATGGAACTCTTATGTAATCCACATGCTCACTGCGTGTAACAAGAAAGTGCATGTTAAAATGGTAATTCATAGTTTCCTTTAATGGTGGTAATTTAATTTCCCATGATGAGCTGCCGGACATCACCGCTGTGTCCGGCTGAGCTCATTTCTGAGTACTACGGTGCCTGAACATCACTGATTTTCCTGCGGGCCTCTATGAGGTGCGAAGAAAGAACAGTGAAGATACATGGCCATGGAGAGCTGTCACAACGGTTCCCGAGGCACATCACAGGGAAGTGAATTTCCCCCAATAAGTACTTATTCAACATTTTTAAAGAAAAAAAAAATACATATTATATATGTAAAACAGAAGCCCAGCACTCTCAGGACTTATAGTGCTGATAATATACAATCATGTGGCTAAACATTTTTTGCACAAGATAATGGACCTGATTCATTAAGGAAAGTTAAGTAAAAACAATTTGAATAAGCAGTCTCCTGGACAAAACCATGTTACAATGCAAGGGGTGCAAATTAGTTTTCTGTTTTGCACATAAGTTAAATACTGTCTGTTTTTCATGTAACACACAAATATCAACTTTAAATTTCAGTGTACAACTAAGCCATCCACTATTGTGTGCTACATGAAAAAACTGACAGTATTTAACTTATGTGCAAAACAGAAAACTAATTTGCACCCCTTGCATTATAACATGGCTTTGTCCAGGGGACTGCTTACTCAAATTGTTTTTTATTAACTTTCCTTAATGAATCAGGCCCACTGTCCTGTGCCTCTATGGAACTCCTTAAATGATTCTCATTCACGTTACCCAGTCTCATGTCTATACAACAGTGACGGCCCAAGATAGATCAATACATATTCGCTTAAAGGGTTTATTCACCTACCTCATCAGAAGAATCAGACTGTGCTGTTGTGACTTTTGCGCCTGCAATTTCTGCAAAAGATATATTTTGTTTATAATGGAAGTGTTCTGTACAAACGCAGTACATATTACGGTCTATATAAGTTTTATCTTTTTTATGCATGAAGACTTTTAGACAGTGGCTACAAGCTGTGGGATATGATAAAGATAGCACAGTGGCCTAGTGGTTAGCACTTCTGCCTCACAGCGCTGGGGTCATGAGTTCAATTCCCAACCATGGCCTTATCTGTGTGGAGTTTGTATGTTCTCCCTGTGTTTGTGTGGGTTTCCTCCAGGTGCTCCGGTTTCCTCCCACACTCCAAAAACATAATAGGTTAATTGGCTGCTATCAAAATTGACCCTAGTGTCTCTCTCTGTCTGTGTCTATGTTAGGGAATTTAGACTGTAAGCTCCAATGGGGCAGCGACTGATGTGAATGAGTTCTCTGTACAACGCTGCGGAATTAGTGGTGCTATATAAATAACTGATGATGATAACCCACATACTGATTACACCAAGATGCACTAGAGGGACAGTATGAGACTTCAACATACATTTTACCTACATAATTCATACAGAGGTGCTAGAAAGTTGGTGAACCCTTTACAATTTGTGGAATTTCTGGATAAACCTTAAATGTATTCAGATCTTCATCTAAGTTATAAAAATAGATAAAGTTTAGGTGACACTGCCCTGTTTAATTTCAGTACCAAAGATTGGCCTTCACCACACAAGCTTGTGAACGCATGCCAAGCATCGATCAAAGCAGATTTGTGACAGACTCCTGGGGGGTTGGGGGCGGGGGAAGAATTGCCGATGCTCATCAGGCTGGAAAAGGTCACAAATGATTTCTCGAGACTTTGGGCTTCACCAATCCAATGTAAGGAATGACTAAGCCAGACCTGTAAAAAGAGCAGTTCCGTAAGGAGAAATGGGCCAAAATTCCACCAAGCAGATGTGCAAGACTGATCAACACTAAAGTTAGGTACACACTATAGGTTCACCAGATTATTGTGCCAATCACATGATAAACGACTGTTAGGTCCGATATCACATTAGTGTATACACTCCAACAAGCATGTTTTATCGTCCCAAAGCACATGGAATCGTTTGATTTGATTTTATAACCAGACTAAAAATCTCTATAAAAGATTGAACGATGTTGTACCAATTCTGCAGTGCGGACGTACTCATGATCATGTCAGACAATTCTGCCGATAGTTCCCCCATCATGAGCGACAACTCTGGGTGAGCATATTGAAATTTATGATGTTGTCTCTTACGCTTTCCACGTGCTGTTTTGCCAAGGCGAGAACCAACAAAACACGAGCCTTTCATTTATTTGAAGCGGTGATTATTATATTTCAATAAATTGTAACAAGAGTGAATGGAGTTGCCGAACGTACACACACAAAGCTAAACAATGGAATGAATGGCGATGATGATATTGGGGGCAGCATGGTGGCTAAGTGGTTAGCACTTCTGCCTCACAGCGCTGGGGTCATGAGTTCAATTCCCGACCATGGCCTTATCTGTGTGGAGTTTGTAGTTCTCCCCGTGTTTGCGTGGGTTTCCTCCAGGTGCTCCGGTTTCCTCCCATACTCCAAAAACATAATAGTAGGTTAATTGGCTGCTATCAAAAATTGACCCTAATCTCTGCTGAGGGGCTCCTCCGTGGGCTTTATATCATAATCAAACTCCACTCCAGTTTTAGTGATATATGAATATGGAATGGTATTTCTAAGCAAGTGTATTTTTCTCTCATCAGATGCATGAATCCTCATACTAGATAAATGTACAATTGTCTTACGAATATGAGGAAACCATGAGAGTGTTTGTGTGTCCTGCTGTATGTAAACACGTGTTATCTGCTTCGGATTAACCTCTTGATACTCTGTAATGCCCTCTTTTTTATTGAAAAAAGATGTTCCTAATAAAAAAGTGTCTCTGTGTGTGTGTGTGTGTGTATATTAGGGAATTTAGACTGTAAGCTCCAATGGGGCAGGGACTGATGTGAATGAGTTCTCTGTACAGCGCTGCGGAATCAGTGGCGCTATATAAATAAATGATGATGATGATATTTCCGGTTTCTGGCTGTATGTTTGTGGCTCTGCATTTAAATTAATTTAGCATATTGCTGCAGGGATGGCATAGATCTGTACACTGCGTATGTAGTCACCATCTTTTGAACTGATGGTTACGTCAGACAAAAATCACAAATCGAACAGTAAATCATGTAAAATGTGTACAGTGTGTACGCAGGAATTGGTATGCTGATCAGGTCTTTCCCAACAAAGAAATGTAATGTTGAGTCATTTTGATCAACAAATGAATAAGAAAGTAAATCCTTTTGTGTGTTATTTGATTTAGTGGGTTCTCTTTATCTGTTTTTATTACTTGATGATAAAGATCTGAACACATTTAAGATCACATTTATGCAGCAATTCAGAAAATTCCAAAGAGTTCACAATCTTTCTAGCACCACTGTCTATAATAACTTCACATATATGACTTGAAGTAGAATATAGATACAGAATAGTTTAAACAGAGGTAGGGGACTCATACTAGTGTCAAAGAAACTGGTTATATTACTTTGGCCTTTGTCATATTGTCTCCATGCATTCACAAGCTGTGCTACAAAATATACTACAGTACAGCAGTATGCCATGACTTGGACGCAGCAGCAGTGTACTGTGATTAATGTGTCCTGGACAGCCATCACAACCTCTGTGCTAGGTTTACAGTGTCATATGCAGGAGCGTAATGTTATACACAGAGTCATCTGCTCGCTCACATAGAGCTTCTCCTGGT
Organism: Mixophyes fleayi; assembly: GCF_038048845.1. Classification (NCBI taxonomy): domain Eukaryota; kingdom Metazoa; phylum Chordata; class Amphibia; order Anura; family Limnodynastidae; genus Mixophyes; species Mixophyes fleayi. The sequence continues at coordinate 126,415,481 of NC_134408.1, forward strand.
AAATGTACACAGAAGACAGCAGCACTGGCTGGCTATTAGATATGGGGGTGCTACTGCGAATAAATGGATGTTATAGTGGTGTGTTCAGAACAGTCATTATTTAGTTTGCATAAAAGAAAAATGGAAAGATTCATCACGTTCCGGCGCAGGAATATTAAACGGACCTTGTACGGGTAATGTACTTGCATCTGGCAACTGCTCTGGATTCCCACTGGGAGGTTTCTCTTCAGGAAAAGCCAGACCAGATCCCTTCAGGGCAATAAGGTACTTTTCATGACTCTGCCCGGATGCATTTTCAGAAGGACCTAAAAACAAACATACAGGATATTTTCACTACAATGAAACAGCTCTACCTTTAAAAAGGACCTCATATGGAGTGTACTATAGCATAGCGGTGTATTCAGATATAAACATACAGCACACCATGCAGTATTTTTCCAAATATAGGGAGTGGCTGTAGCGGGGACCCAGCCACACTCACTTGTCACCATTCACAGAATTGTAGCTGTACGTTCTAAACAGCGGCCGCTTCTAACCATGCCAGCAATGCCAATCACTAGGACACTGACTTGTGCTATAGACCACCTCATTCTGTGAAATGTCCGGCGGTAAGAAGAGGAGGCTTTGCAACATTTACTTATACTAGAGCTACATACACTGCAAGGCCCACTAAATCATTTAAATAATGCAGCCACAGTCTACTTGTTAATAGCTATTCTCAATGTATGACTTAATGAACATGTAGGAAATAACTGCTCCGATCATCATTCATCAAATAGATAAGATTACCGACACCGGATTAGTTAGCTGCAAACTAAAAGCTACACAGGATAATGCCGCCCTAATGTGAAACAAAGGTATTAGCAATCACTGAGGAGGTCAAGGTTGCAGGTCGAGTGCTTTTATACAGGTCACAGAACACCCAAAGTGACGTCGGAGATTGTTATACAGGTCACAAAACATCTCAGATGGTTATACAGGTATGGGATGTTTTACCTGGAGACCCGATCTTCAAAACAATCTGAGAACACAAGGCAAAAATATAAGCAATAAATTGTTCAATTGAACAGCGGCTCTAATTGTCTCTGTTCAGTCACTAGGGGGCTCCAGGTCCCATTTTGAGGACATAGGTCAGTGATGGCTAACCTGTGACACTCCAGCTGTTGTGAAACTACAAGTCCCAGCATGCTTTGCCAGTAGATAACTAGCTGATAGCTGGCAAAGCATGCTGGGGCTTGTAGTTTCACAACACCTGGAGTGTCAGAGGTTAGCCATCACTGACATAGGTGCTCTAAACGGATGGTACACAGCATAGATCAAAAGGAGAGGTGCTGGGAGTATTGGGTTCTGCATTATACCCTGATCAAGAAGTGAGACTGAATATAAATATTTAACATGGAATAATATTACTAATTTACAGTCAATTATGAAAGCACAAGCAGTGTTCATTAAACAATTTTTATTAAAAAAAAACAAAAAAAAACTAACTAGGATTCCTATAAATATGCCACACAAAGCGTTTATCTCAAAAATAAGCATGGTATCTAATAATGATCTAGTCGAAACGAACAACTCAAAATCAGGCGTGTTGGTAAATGCAGTTAGAAAATGACCACTGGTAGAGGATTACTATTTTCGTATGTAGACATCTTCCAACCACACTAACAGGTCCCGTTGCAATCCGGACATGATCTTGAGCGCTAAACTACCAACGATATTAATGCCCAGCACTTGGGCCAAGTAGAAGAATAGACCCTTGTGTGGCAGCTTTAGATAATAAACAAGGGATTTTGCTACAGCAGTCACAATTTCTTGGAAACCTCAAAATCAGGAACATTCTTAATGAAGACGCTTTAGAACTTCCTACACGAGCAAGGAAAATGCTCTGATCTGGCATGTAGCTAAAGATTTACAGCATTCAGCCAACCTCCTACACACCGCACAGAGGACCTGACAGATTTCTGGCACTTCAATTTGCATTATAGCAGCAACCTGTCTTTACCACACATATACCCACAAAGATGTTATTCATTAAGATATAAAGAGCACAAAAAAAAAAAAAAAGAGTAGAACTAATCTCTGAAAAATATATTTTTACATTATGTTTATCTGTTAATTTATTAGTGCACATATCTGTATGAAATCAGAAAGCCGGCAACCCCTCTTCCAGGTCTAAATCACCATTATATATTGGTGTGTGAGTGCAGAGGTCAGTGACATTTACTGTATTGTCCTTACTGCACTCAATCCCTAAAACAAGTTAATCACACCTAATTGGAGGACTATTTCAAGAAAACCCATAATTTCTGCAAGAATTAAAGTATCACCAAAGACCACTGAAATAGGTATATAATTAAGAAATCAAGGAAGCGTGTTTGTGTTGTTGTATATACCAAAGTGGAAGCTCTGGAGTCCCAAGGCACCTAGGGTGTTGTCGGTTTACTTAAACTTATTATTTTAGAGGATTTGTATACTTTGATTACTTTATGTTGCATTTATACACAACAAATCTGAAAAAACAATCAGTGTTCTGATAAAACATGTAACAGCAAGTCTTCAGATCAGCCTCATCTGCAACACACTACTAATCTGAATGGTATTTCAAAAGCAAATAACTAGGTAAAGCGAGAATGCAAAACACTGTAAATTAGTAACCATAAATGAGGATCCTCAGTGGTCAATACCAGTGCAGGCCAATCTCTTATTTGGAATGTCCAAATATATTTGTTTACTAGGTATAATCCTAGTGCTTGTGTTGTTGAACCAATATTACTGGAACCACAAGAACAAGGACTGCCTTTGTTGATCAAGTGACTGCTATAAACATTATGACTTCATGCTCCTGAAAATATCTCAGCCAGGGAAGAGCAAGTTATTTAACAGTGTGTATGTCTTGTATACAGAGGAGGATATTAGTAAATATTATACTAATCTATCTGCACTATCATTTAAAAACAGGTAAAGAAAAATATATATTTTATTACTGTGTTTTATTACTGTACACTACGACATTTGCTGGCGTTCTATAAATAAATGTTGCTGATATACAGATATCTATCTCTATCTATACACACAATCTGCAATACAACCTATAATTGTATTCTATATTTCCTTTACTCGCACCAGAATACAGACTGTAACCTCCAGAATGTAAAAGGCTGTACACCAATAAAACAAGCACCCAGAGTGAAAGTATAAGAACAGTATCTGCCAATTACATTGACAGGGAAAGAGCCCAAAAAAATAAATACAAGTGAGGCACCTGCCAGTAATCACCCCTTAAATTGGTAACAAAAGGAAAAACATTCAAGAAAATGCAATTCGGTAACTTCATTAGATAAAAAGAAAGAGCTGATTCCTATAAGAGTAGCATGGAGAGCTAAACCCATGTTCCACAACAGTTTTATAGACTCATCAAAGCTCTCATAAAAAGACATAGCTCACACGATGATGTACGGCTGAACTTTAAATATGGAATATGAAACTGACAAAAACGTCTAAGCACTGGCAGTAATGGGTTAACTACTGTGCTATAAAAACCCTGAGAGCTAAATCAGAATAACTGAGAGTGGAGTCTTGCTGCTTTCTATATGTTTACTGTGGAGTATTTCTAAATGTGTTAGCACCTTGTCATCATTAGCAGATTGTGGATGCACTATACGTTCACACGTTGCTTTAATACGTGGAATATCCTAGATTGTGCTCTCCTATCCAGACTGCCTTGTTCTATTTTAAGAACCTTCTCCAGTTCCTCATTTCTGTCTCACCTGAGAATGGCCCCAGCTGCCTGAACACACTAGCTGGCTGTAAGCGTGAGGCCATAGAACAGTAAAGGGAAGATGGAAGTGATCTGATCATTGTGCAGAAAGGTAACAGAGATGAGCTGTAATGCAGTGGTTAAGCCTGATCACACAACAGCTAGTACGGCCATGTAGATCGATGCACACAGATCTGTATATTCCAAGTGCAGGGCTTACAGTTCAGCTAATGACATCACTCGTGAGGTGAGGGTCATGGGCTAATCGGATGTTCTACCACAGTCCCAATCAAATCCAATGAGAGTTTCAGTATTCAGAATGATTGTGGCTCCCACATGGATCCAATTAGGTTGAAAACCGCGTACAAATATTATTATTTTACGTTATTTCAGAAGGTTCTCCAAAAAAAGAAGTAGCCGCTGCTGCAATAGATATATCTATCCATCTATAATATGTATTATATATACATTCACCACTAAACTACACCTAATGTAGCCTGAAGCAAACTTATCCACCTACACAAGTACTAAGGACCACAAGCACTAAAGGATCTATTTATCAAACTCAAATAACACCAAAATGCCAGAGAAATCAGCAGTATTCTCCAGGGAATGACTTTCAGGGACCTCCCCTTTGTTTCTCCTGCAATAACCTATTTTTCATTGGTTACCGCAGTCCCCGTAGAACTCGATAGAACTGCGATCTGAGTAACTTATGAAGTGACAAAAAGCTTTGCTTTTCATCCCAAGCTAATGCCATATCAGGGGTTAATGGGGTCCAGTAAAGTCAGAAAAGCTTTGATCGATCCCCCGCTGGGTCAAATCACTGTGCGTATGTGCAGACGTTTCCATAGATCTCCATTCTGCCGTTGAACAGCAAAAATACTTTGTGGAGGAAGAGGGGCTCTTCACCAGGGCTCCCAGAGCAGCCCCAGCATGGTAAACAACAGCGGTATTTTATTATGTATCTCTGCAATTTGCAGCGATAAATAAGGATTGTTATTGTAGCTCATTAGTACATAGACCCTAAAAAGTCACTGTTTATGAATTACCAAAGAGCTAGAAGTAACATTCACATATATGTTAAAAGCAAAGCAATGCTGTAAGCCCTGTTAGCCAGTAGATAAGAAGTTCAAACGTTTCATTTGTCCTCAAATGACAAATAGATCTGCAAGATTTCATGACTCTATATATAATACACCCACACACAAAACAATGCACATATGAGGAGTTTAAACTAATGGAAAAGGGAAAAGTGACAGGTGGAGAAATACATTTTAAACCAGAAAGTGCCAAATGCTGTCTGAAAGCAGTAGTGTTCAGAACAGGTCCCCAGATAAAGAGTGTGAAAGTCTATGACAGTCTAATTGGGATTTGGCCACAGAGCGGGTGGGCGACCTCAGGAGAATTATGCGGGCAGATTTCATAAAAAAAAAAACAAAAAAAAACACAAATCATAATTTGTGGTATGTTCTTACTGTATCAAATATTGTCAGAAATATCAGATGAATTCAAACTGCGTTTGTTAATAAGACCTAGCTGAACAAGCCATTCCATGACCTCTCGCCAGAGCAACTCTTACCAGAGCAAAGGTCTTTGTAATATTGCTGATTGGTGAGAACTTGGGTGAGGACGGATCTCATTGCTCCTCCCATCTTGGTTAGGTCCTCCAGGAAGGAGATCTGGGGATCCAGTGTCTGAAGTGTCTTCTGGAGGTCTTTGTCAGATGCTGAATCTAGGAGCATTAAAAGAGGATTTGAATTACAGAGTAACCACGGTAGACAAAAAAAAAAAAAAGATTCTGGGAATGAAAAGAAGAAAACATTATAATAATAGACGTTTAGGCACAGCATCTTGTAAAACATTCTGCATTATTTTTAAACTATACACAAAGTATAATGAGTCTAGTGAAAATTATATCTTGGCTTGCTCTACCAGTTGACACTTAGATCTGCATTCTAAGATAACATTGCTCACGTAATTAGAGTTGCATAATACAAGATTTTAAAAAAATGAATTAAAGTATAAACATGTAAAACAACTTTCTGCAGGTATTTTTGGCAATTGTCTGCCAATTTGGTCAATAAGAGCCAAAACGGCACTTGTGTAGCCAGCTTTAAAAAAGCTTAGTTTCTCCGTAAGATAAAATAATTCTATATACATTTTTTTTTGCTTAAACAATTTGTAGAATTTTTTCCTGCACACTTTAATTGCTCTCCAAAACAATATTTCTTAACAGAAGTTATATTGCGCATTCTGCTACAGTAATATTAGATGGCATGCAGCAGCATAAAAACAAGGATGCCTGAAAATGGGAGAATATTAGCTTGCCATTACCAAAACGAAACATAAATAGGGCATCACTCAGAGACTATCCTAACTTTGTTTAACTGCGCAAGAAGAGCCAAACAAAAATGTGTTTTTTTGGGTTTGTTTTTTTTAAGTAGTTCCCACCTTGTAACTAATATAATATTGCACTAGAGCATTGCTTGCAAGTGGGTCGTGGATGGGTTTGAAATTGTTATTTAGAGAGATAAAATAGCAATGTAAATATCTCTGACTACCCACAAGTTTGTACAGCCATGTTTATTACACACACTAGTTATATTATACGGTGTATTTACATTCTTAAAATCAATACTTTGCAATATATGTAGTATGTACAGGTAGCATTCATTGAGACACAGGTAAAATAAATAAGGTAAAATGAGAAAGTCTTTTACCTTCCAAAAACACACACTAAGAGATGCCCTAACACTGGGCAACCCAACAGCTCAGCCTGGCATACATACATGTGTACGGGCAAATCTGAAAGATCCAGGTGTCTGGCTGTAACACACCAGGGGGTAAATGTATTAACCTCTGATTTCTTGAAGTCCCGCGAGTTCGGTGCCTTCACAAGGCAGCGCCGCTTTAAATTTAAGCGCTGAAGACGCCGAACTCGCGGGACTTCAAGAAACCGAGGACAGCATTAGCACAGCCCGACAATGGCCACATACACAGATGTAGGCACTGTCCGACTATATCTACCATCCTTAGATACAGATTGGATTGGCTCTCTTTTCGGGGCCATACATACTGCAATTTGCTGCCAATTAGAACAAAGATGAACTGGCAGTCCAAATCATTGCAGATATTGGCGGAATCCCAAAGAATGGGCAATACCACGTGCAGCCTGTAGTTATGTCACCCACTGAAAATAACAAACACAGTCCATTATGGAGCTGGTGATAAGGGATCATCATCATCAGCAGCTATTTATATAACACCACTAATTAAGCATAAATCTGTAGGATCAGGCCCAGATTTGCCACTGTGGAAAAGTTACAATTCAGGTGGGGCAGTTAAATATTCTACAGTACAAAGAGGGGTACAACAGGCCCAGGGGTAGGGGCGATGGCGGGTAGAGGGTAACGTTATCCATCTTTAGCGCCTAAACAGGCAGAGCTGTGCCGCTGGATGGACTTATCTCCATTCTGCGATCATGTGAGTATAGATTACAGTTTCATGACTCAAGTGTCGGGTGGGAAGTAGCGATCTCATGGTGTTCCACAAAAAATTCATGTGACAAACATTCTCCTTACTTTATTATAATTTCAAGATAACTACAGTGCCACTTCAATAATCACATTTCCCTTGCAGACTGTTCATTTTCCGCACTGGAAGTAGAAGCTATATAAATAATATGTTGGATGGGTTTTAAGACAGAGCAGAAGTGCTGTACAAGCCAAAGTACAAAACCTTACAATCTGCAAGACCTCCCACATGCAACATGTTAACAGCCAGTATAAGGCAGACCTTTATATCTATAACAAACAATTAGGGGCCCCTAAAACCATCATTTACAACAAATAATATCGCCAATATTGAATATGGCAGAATAAAGGTTCTAAAGTCCTGGTTTGCACAAAAATTAATTTAAGGCATATAACACATTCCTCTCCGGCTCGCTAAATTTAGTGGGGGTCAATTGGTTCTGTGTCCTAAGTGTGAGAGAAGTGGGGGTTTGTATAAGTCGATTGGTGGTGGGAGTGCCTGCCATTACGCCAGGACTATGTATATTTGGTTTGGGGCTGGACAAGAACATTCATAAGCTTATTAGATTGCTTATTAATACTATACTTATGCTGGCAAAAGTGGTCATCGCTAGGAAGTGGATAGCTCCCGAGGGCCCGACCATGAGAAATTGGATTGATCTTGTTAATGAAACAGTAGGCCATGAGAGATTCATGTACACTACTAGGAACCTAAATTATAAATATGAAAAGATCTGGTATAGATAGAGAACGTCCCCTTATGTTACAGAATATTTGAGGGAGGTGGAGCTTTCCTAATGTTGTGTTTGGAGCAGGCACCCAGCCGGTTTTACTATTACGGTCAATGTTTTTTGTATCTTTTGTCAATATTGCTGTTTTATTTCCTCATTGCATCTTGTATTTTAGGCAGTTCACATGGATTGTCTTTATTTTCTGAGATATAATGCATTTTGATTATGTTATTCATAATCATATGACACTGCTTGTGCCCCTGCATGGGTTTTAGTTTGTTATTCTAGCCTAATGTTTTGGACTTTTTTCTTGTGTTTGTTAAAGAAAAACAAAAAGCAATAACATTTTGCTTGATTTAAAAGCATATAACATCAGAAAAAGTCAATATATAATATACCTATTAATAAAATGTATGCATAAAGACAAATTAGAATCAGTAGAAATATATGCGCAAAATAGAAGTATTGTATTAAATATGTATGTGCACAAAGACAAATGTTTCAGGAAGACCAAATGTGGATTTTTAGAGCTAACAAAGTCTCAAAGTCAATAAGTATCAATAGATGGTGTTGAAACTTGTAGGAGTTAAAAGCGAGTGGCCAGTTCACCTAAACTCCCCAAGACAAGTATGATGGACAAACAATCCCTTTATTGATTCAGTAGTGAACAAATATAATCAAGTGTTACTGTGCAGGAATCAGCATGATATCAAGCTGCAGACGTACAACCTCTCAGACAACCACTAATAAAAGTCAAGTGTTACTGCACATATGAGAACGTGTCAGACTGCAAAATACAACCTCTCCATCTGATGTTGGCGGACGGTGAAGCAAATAGTTGATTGGGGAGCTCTCATCCCCTTATTCCAGTAATAATAGTCGATACAAAGCTTTTTGAAAAAGTCACCTGTCAGGGATGAAACACATCATATGGCTGTATCGATATACTAATAAGACCATTATTAGTTTCAGCACCGGAGCAGAGATTCAATTATAAGTGGCTTTTTCATCTGTAATCGTGCATTGGAATGGAACGCTAAAGTCACCCTGGTGCAATCTCCCAGCTCCCTCCCGTAACTAGACCCTTGCGGGTAAGGTGAACATCAGGTGCACGCAAGAAGTATCCGGCTCTTCTTACTGGAATAAGGGGATGAGAGTTCCCTAATCAAATATTTGCTTGACTGTCTGCAACACATGTTCTCATATGTGCAGCAACACTTGACTTTTGTTTGTGGTTGTCTGAGAGTTTATAGCCTGCAGTTTGATATCATGCTGATTCATGCACAGTAACACTTCATTACATTTGTTCACTACTGAATCATTAAAAGGAGGATTGTTTGTACATCATACTTGTCTTGGGGAGTTTAGGTGAGATGACCACTCACTTTTAACTCCTGGATAGAACAGATGTCAATTTTAGACAGAAATCAGCTAGTATTAAACATTCAGACTCATCTTTACATTTCACATTGTTAATAGAGAATTATAATAAGATACAGGTCCTCAGATTGCCAAGCCGGCACCTGAAGCTCATTTAGGGGTAAATTTACTAAACTGCGGGTTTGAAAAAGTAGAGATGTTGCCTATAGCAACCAGATTCAAGCTGTCATTTTGTGGAATGTACTATATTTTAACTAGAATCTGATTGGTTGCTATAGGCAACATCTCCACTATTTCAAACCCGCAGTTTAGTAAATATACCCCTTAGTCTACTTCTCATTTACACATACCTGGCTCATTGTAACCATCTCTTAAGTATTGAATAAGATAAAGGATGAAGCGAGGAATAACCAGTTCAGACATCACCAGTAGATCCTGGGGCACAGAGGGGGCACACGAGCTGGACTTTACTCTGTGTCTTTTACAGAATCTAAAACAGAAAAGAAAGATATTTTCATGGATTAACAGATCTGACTGTAAGTGATAAGGGCATAAGATATTACATGCTATCAAACCTCAACATGTTTTCCTTTGAGGAAGTAAATCACATTTTTTAACAATATTTTATTGTACTAATATTGGGGTACTTTTATTTTAATACAAGTGGAGCTGCTGTATTGATTCCTTGCTAAAAGTAAAATTAAAGGGGATATCCATATGTGTATATATGTTTATGCAGTAGAATCCCTTTCAATAATTTTCAATGTGTACTTATTTTTAGAGATTCCAATGCAGTATATTTCGTGGTCAAATTATTTAATAAACTTGGATAAAAATTAGGGTAGGAAAAGCGAGTTCTATGACTACAAGCTTGATTAACATTTGTTAATTAAATTCTATTGTGATGTATTTTTTTGCTGGCAATATTTATAGGATAACGTATCCCCTACCCTACTAAGAGGAGGGTGTTGTAAGGCACAGATTACATTTATTGTCATGGGCAGTACGGTGGCTAAGTGGTTAGCACTTCTGCCTCACAGCACTGGGGTCATGAGTTCAATTCCCGACCATGGCCTTATCTGTGTGGAGTTTGTATGTTCTCCCCGTGTTTGCGTGGGTTTCCTCTGGGTGCTCCGGTTTCCTCCCACACTCCAAAAACATACTGGTAGGTTAATTGTCTGCTATCAAAATTGACCCTAGTCTGTCTGTCTGTGTATGTTAGGGTATTTAGACTGTAAGCTCCCATGGGGCAGGGACTGTTGTGAATGAGTTCTCTGTACAGCGCTGTGGAATCAGTGGCGCTATATAAGTAAATGGTGATGATGATGATAGAAACATAAGGGGCCTCATGCAGACTGCTCTTATAAAGGACACTTGGGTAGAGTGTGGCACCATGTGATACAGAAGTATAAATGTGTTGATCAATGTACTCACAGAAATAACAATAGTTATATATAGATTATATAAATGGACTACGGTACTTTAAATGGAACTTGCCTCCGAAAAATGAGAAACAGTGGAGGATGACATTGTTTTCTTCTCAAAGTGGACACTAGTGTGTTGTGTGGTCGGTGAGGGATGTAAAATGTTTCCTGTAGTACACTTTGCAGATTATTTACTGAGAAGGATGGGCTCACCAAAATATGGCAGCATGCAGTAAGCAAATTGCAAATGATTTTATGATTACATTAGAACTCACCTCCCTCTACAATATGTTTAAATATTTTTCTCAGGCTTAGTTCCACTGTAAATAAGGTGTGCAGAGGAAAACATTATAGATCAGTCACTTTCTGGTCATACACTTCTCCTCAAATCCAACAAAGGAAATCCATCCATTGATGAAAAGCATGGTGTGCTCCCTAATTCTGCTACACATTAGTATCAGGGTTAGGAAATAGAGGTCTTGCTGGTGATTGGTAAATAATTTATTAAAAACATTTATTTTGCAGTATATGGCGAGAATCTAAGAACAAATCAAGCTCTCTTCCTCTGTGTACAGGTAGTGCAGAGTAAGTGGCCTAACAGACATGGTTAACACTATCTGTGCTATCTGTGTGGAGTTTCTATGTTCTCTCCGTTAGTTTCCACAGTCCAAAAACACACTGGTAGGTTAATGCTCCAATAAGGCACAACCTGACGGGAATGATTATATCAGCACTGCATAATATTGTGGCAATTTATAAATAAATTATAATAATATCATCAATATTGGGGCATACACGTGTGTGTTAGAGAATTTAGACTGTAAGCTCCAATGGGGCAGGGATTGATGTTAATGACAAATATTCTCTATAGAGCGCTGCAGAATTGGTGACGCTATATTAATGGTGATGATATATAAAGGCGGTCCCGGACAGCCAGTCTGATGAAGGGGAGGGAAAAATACAGTAAAGCTCGCTGCACACAAGCAGTTCTTGTCTGCTCTGCGCCAGAACAGAATTCCAATATAGCCATTCCGCCCTTAAGGTTGGGCTGAACGGGGGACTGCTGCCGGCGAGTATGGATTGAAGATGAATGAATACACAGCTGATAGTAGTAAACTGTGGCCATCTTCTAATCACATTAAAGAATAACTCTTCTGATCAAATTATTATCATAGGTAGCTTAGTGGTTAGCAGTTCTGCCTTACAGCACTGGGGTCATGAGTTCAATTCCTGACCATGGCCTTATCTGTGTGGAGTTTGTAAGATCTCCCTGTGTTTGTGTGGGTTTCCTCCCACACTTCAAAACCATACTAGTAGGTTAATTGGCTGCTATTAAATGGACCCTAGTCTCTCTGTCTGTGTGTGTGTATTAGGGAATTTAGACTGTAAGCTCCAATGGGGCAGGGACTGATGTGAGCGAGTTCTCTGTACAGCGCTGCGGAATTAGTGACGCTATATAAATAGATGATGATGATCATGGATCAAAATAATTTGTGGCCCACACATACTGCTATACTGTCCAACACCTTCAGGAATATTGTTAAACATGCGGCCACTAGAAGAGATTTACATTATATACACACAAAAGATTCCGCTGTGTCATAAATCACATGAAAAATAGATGAGTTGGTCCAAAGGTTACAATAACCAATTTTCTTTTCTTTCTTTCTTCTAATGATACAACCTCCTCCCTTTAAGTGTGTCATGTATCACTTAACACAGGAGCAGGGACATGCATGAAAGCTCAGTGATTCAACAAGTGGTGGCTCACCCTACTGATCTCTGCAAACTATTTCTAGGTCTGTGCTAATAATAGCCTTGTATCTTCCTACTGCCGCTGTCAAGGAGGTGAGACTGGGCTGTACCAGGAGCTCCTGCTCTATGTACAAGGCAGAAACACCTGACTCATAAAACTAGGTAGAGACTTATAGCTGTCACTCATTTGAATAATGATAACAACAACAACAACATAGCATCATATCTGAGCTGAGCAGTTACCAAAAAAGGGTATAGGTGTTAATCTGACTGACTTAGTAACAGACTACCACTTATATACTATATTAACTATGCATTCAACAGAATAAATCATTTACATAGTTAACATGTGTACAGTGCATACCTACAATAAAAAAATAAGAATACAGAGCTTGTTTTCTATGACTTTTGAATAACATCTAAATACTTATCAGTAAGTTGAAGTCAATTACCGTAGTTCTCATCTTACATAAAGTGTAACTAAATAGGATATGAAGCATGTAAATAAGGAAGCGGTTTACTAAATTAAAAATACAATGTCCTCATAAAGCCAAAAGGCCGCAAGAAGGTGACAAACAGCAAATGGAAAAGCTACAAATATGCTACAAAGCAGAACAAAAATAAAAAGAACTAAAAGAAAATAGTCATATTTGCAATAAAGTATTTGCAACAGATTCCATGAACGATTGCTCATAGCGAGAAATACTTTGTCTATACTCATCTGACTGTTGGACGGAAAGTAAAACAAGCTGCCTTCAGGGTCAATCCAGAGGCCAGTAAGTATAGACAAGACGTTCCTCATAAAGAGCACTATTTTGAGGTTTGTTTAAACAGCGTACACACTACAGACAGATGTATAACCGCTCACAAGTACATACACTTATAGTCAGTGGTGGAAGTGGGAGTGTATATGGTTGTATCATACACTTATAGTCAGTGGTGGAAGTGGGAGTGTATATGGTTGTATCATACACTTATAGTCAGTGGTGGAAGTGGGAGTGTATATGGTTGTATGCCATACTGCCATTTCTCCTAGGGCCTTCATTGTAAAACTATCACATTCCAATCGTTTATATCCGCATTACATTTTTTCATACAGTCACTTGTAAATTTCCACTTCAACCACTGCTTATAGTGTGAAATGCTGTTGCCTATTGTAAATGAGAGCAGAGCACATTATGCTCACAGTAGCAGTAATAACTCAGCAGCACTCACCAACGGTAAAAACGACAATGTCAGAAACTAAATAAAGTTATGCTGCAAACATGTTTCTGTTCGACTATTGCAACATTGTGTCTAGACTTTCTGAAGCAGAATAGGATGCTGTAGTACACATTGAAGCAGAATAGGATGCTGTAGTACACATTGAAGCAGAATAGGATGCTGTAGTACACATTGTCTGAAGCAGAATAGGATGCTGTAGTACACATTGTCTGAAGCAGAATAGGATGCTGTAGTACACATTGACTGTAGCAGCATAGGATGCTGTAGTACACATTGACTGTAGCAGCATAGGATGCTGTAGTACACATTGACTGTAGCAGCATAGGATGCTGTAGTACACATTGACTGTAGCAGCATAGGATGCTGTAGTACACATTGTCAACACTGGCAAGTGCTACAAAGTTATTATTTGAATTAATGATTCCTGAAGACAGTGGGAAGTGAGTGCAGTAACCACTTTGTGTTATTTACTCACAGTAGTAGTGAATGTAATAAAAAAAAACAAAAAAAACACACACACACAACAACCCATCCCTAACATTGGGCTCCACTATAAATGCACTTTTCTTGAGCTAATGAACATGAAAGCGGCATTAAAAATTGTTTCCATTACGTTCAATGGCACCATTTTCACCAAGACACTTTATAACATTAATACTGCATTAGCTGAACTGTTTAACGTGTAACACACGTTAATTTTAAAAAGGAAAGTAAACAAGCCATGTTGAACTACATGTTAATGTGGGGTAATAGTTTTTAATAAATTAAAAAAGGGTTGCATTTTTAGTCTTTACAGAAAGGAAAATGGAATGACAGACACACTATTGCTTGTTAATGCATCAAATATAATTTTTGGGCAACAGATGAGTTTCAATTTAATTTTTAAGCAGAGTGCACCCAATTTTGACACTGACTTCTGCACTTCATTATCAATGCCGCAGCGGAAGCAATTCTGACAAATCTGAGATAAAATAACACACTTGATCACTATGACAAGTAAAACAACAACAGGGAAATACAGATATCAAAAATATAAACAAAACATAAAGAGAAGCACAAACACACACATCAAAAGCATATTAAAAGCTACCATTAAAAGTACCACCTCTTTCATGTAGTAAAACTTTTGTATACATCCTAAATTACAGCTTGATTTTGCCTCATTTATGGCTTAAATTAATCTGATGACTGTCAGGACTGTCTTCATTACACGTTGCAATCTTGTGTGATGCTTTTTACTACATTGCTATGGATGAGCCTGGAAGTGAAACATGAAGCTAGAGAGCAAGAATAAAAGGCTGCCAGCTCTGAGTTGGTGCAAAAAAAACAACTCTTTCTGTGTAATGAAAAAGGCTGTGCATGCTTCCACTAAAACTGACCCCTCCAAACTTATGTAATTTCAACAGCTTTGCTACACCAAAGGAAATCTCCATTCTGCACTCATCTGCAACACTAGGCACACCAGAGTGACTACCCCCCATATTTCTAGGAATTACACTTTTTCAAAACTATTCCCCTCAGCCTGTGCAAACTCCGCTCCTCTGCATTTCTGTAGTGCCACCCATGCGCTTTGAAAAAGAAATCAATACACACAGCGGCTCCAAAGCTTTTGCACAGTGTCTCTAGGTAGCTATGTATATCCACGTGTAAGCACACTTCAAAGTTGACATACAAGGCTACCTAGAGACACATTTACTGGCAGAGTAGTGGTTAGCACATCCGCCTCACAACAATGGGGTCATGAGTTTGTTTCCCGACCGTGGCCTTATCAGTGTGGAGTTTGTATGTTCCCGTGTTTGCATGGGTTTCCTCCGGGTTAACTGGCTACTATTAAATTGACATTAATCTCGGTATGTGTATGTGAGGGAATTTAGACTATAAGCTCCAATGGGGCAGGAATCATCATCATCATTTATTTATATAGCGCCACTGATTCCGCAGCGCTGTACAGAGAAATCATTCACATAAGTCTCTGCCCCATTGGAGCTTACAATCTAATTTTCCTAACATACACATACTGCCAGACAGAGAGAGACTAGGGTCAATTTTGATAGCAGCCAATTAACCTACTAGTATGTTTTGGAATGTGGGAGGAAACCGGAGCACCCGGAGGAAACCCACGCAAACACAGGGAGAACATACAAACTCCCCACAGATAAGGTCATGGTGATGTGAGTTCTCTGTACAGCGCTGCGGAATTAGTGGTGCTATATAAATAGCTGATGATGAAAGTGGGCAGCATCATACTACATTGTCAAATGTTTTACATAGACAGACAGTTTTTATGTCTAGGTGGCAACACAGGCTCAATGCCCTCTTAGACATACAGTATTTTCGCAGGCTCACCATTGCATGTTAAGATCACACACCCAGATGGCACGTCCAGGTGGTGCTCTAGCCCCACTGACATATGTCAAAGTGTGGCAGCCATCACACATGAAGGTGGTGACCATGGACACTGTACTATGTCATGAAAGAACTTTTCAATTTCACAGTGACGCATTTCAGTCACCCAACACAACTGAAACATAATCTATAAATATGCTGCAGTGTCCTCTGGTTACACCCACCTTCTTCTATTTCTGTACTAGTGGTCAAACTACTGGTCACTAAACACTGCCCATATCCCTGGTTCTCAAGTCTGCACACATAAACATATGATACTGATACAGAACCACCTCTGCATGCAGTGTATGATACATGTGTGTGACCACAGGTGCCCATGTACAGCCCTTGTATATAACATACAACCTGTGGCTCTCCAGCTGTTGTGAGACAGGTTATGTAGGGACCCCCAGGTATAGACAGCTCAGGTCCTGGCACTCACCCGCTCTCCCTCATGACATTGATACAGAAACACCTCTGCATGCAGTGTATGATACGTGTGTGACCACAGGTGCCCATGTACAGCACTGATATATAACATACAACCTGTGGCTCTCCAGCTGTGGTGGGACTACGCATAAGTTATGCAGGGACCCCCAGGTATAGACAGCTCAGGTCCTGGCACTCACCCGCTCTCCCTCATGACATTGATACAGAAACACCTCTGCATGCAGTGTATGATACATGTGTGTGACCACAGGTGCCCATGTACAGCACTGGTATACAACATACAACCTGTGGCTCTCCAGGTGTTGTGGGACAGGTTATGTAGGGACCCCCAGGTATAGACAGCTCAGGTCCTGGCACTCACCCGCTCTCCCTCATGACATTGATACAGAAACACATCTGCATGCAGTGTATGATACATGTATGTGACCACAGGTGGCCATGTACAGCACTTGTATATAACATACAACCTGTGGCTCTCCAGCTGTGGTGGGACAGGTTATGTAGGGACCCCCAGGTATAGACAGCTCAGGTCCTGGCACTCACCCGCTCTCCCTCATGACATTGCTGTCCCCGCAGTCACAAGCCCCCCCAGCCTGGCTGCGGAACATGTTGAAGTCGTGGCCTGCATGCTCGCCCTGGTTGAAGCACTCCGCACACAGGGACATGCAGGGGGAGATGCCGCACGTCCGGCAGCGGTAAGCCACGAAGTTCGCCGTCCACACCAGGCCGCACAGAGTGGCGTTGTCATACGAGCGGACGGCCTGGCAGAAGTCCTCGAACTTGTCCCCTCCGGCCAGCAGCGACCGGCACCAGTCCAGGGCCTCCCCCGCCGGCCGCTCTGCACACAGCACCCAGTCCAGCAGCTCGTTCAGCCGCTCCCGGCTCCTGTCCCCCCGGCTCAGCTCGCTCTTCAGCTGGGCGGCTGTAGCCTCCTTCCCCCCCAGGCTGAGCGGCGGCTCCTCCGCCATGATGACTCCTCGGGAGGGTTATTGGGATTTACTTTTGTTTGTCTTCCATACACGGGGTCGTGTTCTCTCGCGAGATCTCCGGCAGCCTGCTGTCACTTCTTACTATTCATCATAAACACTGGCGACCTGCCATCTGTAGACACTGCCCATCATCTGTGCACATTGGTCACTGACTACAGCTCATCACTGCTGAGGGGAGGGGGTGGTACAGGTGCCTGGAGTACCCCCCTCCAGACCTGAGATATCATGAGAAGCAGTTATTGCACAACCATGTATAGCAATACATAAGCACTTGTGTGATTTGTAAGCATTTACAGAGTAATATATATATATATATATATATATATATATATATATATATATATATATATATGTACATATATATATATATATATATATATATATAGAGCGCGTTTCTAGAGTATGCAGACAGTAAAAGGTGGAATCCCCCTTTCAGAATCCTGCCGCTGCCCCATTCCATGGCTTTATCTATACACACTGGTTACTAATCCCCAGCCATCACTTTACACTGCCCACTGAACATTAGCCATGTATAAACTGTCTAGGCCAGTGGTTCCCAAACTTTTGCAGTTCGCGGCACCCTTAGAGTCTCCATATTTTTTTCAAGGCACCCCTCCAAAATAATTATCGAGGAGTCCCGTTTTAGAAGTAGTTGGGTCAAAAAAACGTAATAAGTATTTAGGTCAGGACAGAAATACTTATTTAGATGTATGCAAAAATAATACACATAAATCCAAGGGAAAATAATATTTTTATATATTTTTTTCAATTCTATTTCTGTCAAAAAATAATTGACAGCTAACTAACACTGTGCCCTCCTTCATGTCCACACACGCTGCCCCCTCTCACTCTGCCCCCTCTGAATCCACTAACGCTGCCCCCTCTGCATCCTCTCAGGCTGCCCCCTCTGCCCTCTCTCATGCTGCCCCCTCTGCCCCTTGTCACGCTGCCCCCTCTGCCCCTTGTCACGCTGCCTCCTCTGCCCCTTCTCACATTGCCCCCTCTGCCGCGGCCAGCCAAAGAATTCTCCTCTCTCCCGCAGCTAAAGATGCTGGGTCCCGGGTGCCGCGCGGATTGGTAAGTTTTTTGTGGGGGTTTTTCTGGCTTGCCCGCGGCACCCCTGTGACAGTGCACTCTGCACACTTTGGGAACCGCTGGTCTAGGCAGTTGCCATCTCTAGACACTACCTACTGAACAATGGCAATTTATAGACAATGATTACTACCAGTTATCCACTAGCAGTCAGTGCTTAAGGAACATTAACCATCTATATACAGACTGCTAGTCATGTTCATTGACTGCTAGGTAATCCTAAACATAGTTTACTGACGACTAGCCTTTGCTAGATATTGCTTCCAAAACGTGCCCCACATACATTTCCAACCTCACCCATAAATACTCACCCAGTCACCCTTTGCAGTCATCCAGCCACTCTCTACTGTCATCATGTCTCTTAAATCCACATATGGCTTCAAGGTTTTCTCCTACACTGCTTTCCATCTATGGAACTCTTTACTCCTACAGCTTCTTCTCATTCTTCAACATTTATAAAGGAACCCACTTATTTAAAGAATCCAATACACTTTCTTCCTAATATGTGTTTTTACACCAACTGCCCCTAAAATTAGCTACTTCCACTTTCTCCATCCAATGTTTTCACTCTAACTTATGTATCAACAGAGTCATGCAAAGGAAAATACCATTTCCATAGGACCTGAGGTTATAAAAACCCCAAATATAAACAGGAAAGGCTGTCCACATACAAACTGCGGTATGATGGAAATTATTCCATTGCAATTCAATTTGTTGAAAAAATATTAAAACAAATATTTCTGGTCCTCGTGTGTTTCATTGTTTTCTTTTACTTTTTCAATGAGTTGACTTTTATTGAAATAATTAGTAGCGGTGGCTTCTTGTGTGTTCTTTACCTGCTGCGGCTGAGCAGACTGCTCCATACACCCAGCACCTTGGCCTTTTATCTAGCAATGTTTATCCATGTGTAGGCCAGAGACTGAGTGGTCCCTCATTCCTGTGCCTGCCCAAAAGTATTTTGCTGGATTAAAAATATTATCTTCTGACTTGTTGCCCTTGAAAAGCACAAATTATGTGTTGTATTTACAGTTTGTACCATAATAATCAGACATGGCAGCATTACAGGACCCTCCCTGGATTTTTTTCTATTCTCCATGCTGTAAACTAGTATTCCTGTTCACATTCATTAACATGGAGTGATGGCATACAGACTTGTGGAAAAAACCCTTAAATGGTATACCTTTTACAAATGAAAAAGTTAGTCCTAGTTTAACTTAAATGTAAGAAATCACTAATGTATAAAGTACTTCCGGTCATAAAGGGGTTAATACCCTTTGTGTCAAGTGCTGTAAGTCTTATGTCAAGAATGCATGTGAAAATGGCACTGAAATAGATAGTAGAGTATGTAGAGTCTTTTCACGCTGCCACATGTTGTCTCATTTGTCACTCACTGTATGTTATTTGTTTGCAACATATTTCAGACGTACAGAGCTGCATAAAATGTTGGCACTTTAGAAACAAATAACTATTATAATAATACTTGCTTACTGTCTTTAAGTCATAACCAGTTAATGCTCACTGACTACTAGCTACCCCTAAACTATGTCATCACTACTAGCAACCCTCTGATTACTATTGATCATTAGGCTCTGCACACTACTACTAGCCATAGACTAAGGCTGGTTACACACTAGTGTTTTCAGCAGATTATTGGGCCAATCAAACGATAAATGATCGTTAGTCCTGATAGGGCATTAGTGTGTACGCTCCAACGATGAACGATTATCGTTCCAAAGCACATCGTATCGTTTCATTTGATTTTTAAACCGGACTAAAAATCTCATTCAACGATGGAACAATATCGTTCCAATCCTGCAGTGTGCACTCAGGACCGGCAGGATCCATAGATCTCTATGGAGTGTGCAGGGTCACGATCTTTTCAGTTGATGGTTATGACAGATGAAGAGCACAGATCTGAAGGTAAAACATGTATAGTGTGTACACATGAATGAACGTGCTGTTTGGGACTTTTTTTCTGTTGTTGACAAAATCATTAAAGATGTCACATCAGGAGAAATTTTCTGTAGTATTTACGCAGCCTATCACTGCTCAGTATCTACTATTTACTGCCTAAACACTACAAAACAATTGCTAACTACCCTAAATCTGTTTTGTGTATACCGGTCATCATTAAACTCTATTCACAGCTTACCAGTAATCTTTAGTCTTTGCTCTAACTACTACAAACACACTAAAGCTAGGTACACACTACAAAGTTTTCATCCAATAATCGGCTCAACCAGCCACATACGACCGCTCGTTCAAAAGTCGGGTCAGTGCCACGATGGTCGAAAGTCTGCCCAAATGGACGATTGTTGCCTCATTTGGTTGGTCGTACCGTTTAATATTTTTGTTCCAATCTCGTTTCCGTTGTGTAGTGTGTATAAACTTCCGACCGATCCACAACAGCGAAATTACAGTCATTGCTCACGACAACATGGCTGTAAAAAGTCGCTAAAGGGGCGTCCGCTCTTCCCTTTATCGTCCTAAACAAGGCTAGTGTGTATGCAGTCCATGGACCGAGCGATCGGACCATTGATCGCATCTAAAATTGATCGGCATAAAAAGTTGGTGGAAAATTCTGTAGTGTGTACCCAGATTAAAAGAGTTCACTAACAAGTTATGCCAAAATTTATGCTTGATAACTATCCAAAATATACTACCTTCAGAATGACATTGTTGTTATTGCTTAAGCATATTGCAGTTTTGTAACATGCAGAGTACAGTCTGTGATAAAATATTAGAAAACACAGCGCACACATGAGCTGCAACGCAGCAGATTGCAACAAAGTGCAGTTGTCCATCATTTGTCTTATACGGAACTAATAATAAGGTTCCACCCGCCGGGGGACACTTTATGTTGCTGGACAGCTTCTATGCGTGTGTTGCAATTTGGATTTTCCCCCATTAAATCTTTGTGGATTGTGCCGGTTAGATGCGTTTATTGCAAATGTTGTTTTAAGTGTTTGCTTTAACACGCTTTTAGCAGCAGGCACATTGTTTTGTGTTTGTTAGAGTTATTGTTCCCCCCACCTTTTCTAAACAATGAGGCTGAAGGAGCTGGAGGGGTGCTTGCAACAAGTTGATGTCTTTGAAAATCCAAAACTCCTTCTTGAACAATATCCAACACGACCACATATTGCAGGTGAGTAGGTAGTGCTTGGTTATCATGTACATAATTAACAGTTTAGTTTCTGTACAAAAAACTGTATTTAAAAGAGAACTGCACCTTATTTAAAATACCCAGCCCTTAATAAGGTGGTTTGTTATTAATTGTATTACATACAGTGGGCTAAGCATAATGCAAATGTATTTAGCTGTACTTGCTCTATATAATGACCCCATATTGACATTTAGTTTTAGATTGCCTGATAATGATGGTTTGGACACTAACATTGAACAGCTCTCCTTTAAGTGTTCTCTTCTATCCGTGTCATTGCAGCATGTATGTTATACACCATTCATAATACATTTGGTGATATTGAAGATAAAGTAGTTGCAGATCTTGGCTGTGGGTGTGGAGTCCTGAGTATTGGGGCAGCTATGTTGGGTGCTGGGTAAGTACAGGATGTAACTTACAAGGATTTTTGTCTTCCTTATATTGGCATATTGTCCATGTAAATATTGTCATTGATAATTCAAGACAATGTAATTGTCTAATGGAAATGTCACTTTTGATACAATTCATTATATCTATAGCAAATTATTTTATGCTGTTAACAGCTGCTGTGCTAGGTGTTCTCCTAGGCAAATATTTGAAGAGAGATGGTGGTGGATTGTGGAGGTGGGTGGAAATGTAAGCAACTGGCAATGCTATTACTAAGCCAATACATGGCACCATGACCACTTATAGAATTTCTCTGAGATGTCCACCTAGTGCTGCTGTTGTCATCATCCCCTTAAGAGGACAACTGAAACCCCAATTTAAGCTTTCATATATGAAACATGAACACATTTTTCATTCTGATCATGACTTTTGACTGCATCTTTGTTATAAAGTATATATATTGCTATCTTACAAACATTGTCTAGCTTGTGCCTCTTTCATTATTAGGTAGCGTCCCCTGACAGCTCTTCTCTACACTCCATCTACAACCTACTTGACTAGTCCAAATCGCAGGTTGTAGATGCTTATCCCCGTTTTACCATCCCTTGTAAGTGACAGTCTGAGTTTCTACTGCCCCCTGATCCCCCAAAAATGTATACTGTAAAATAAACATCAGAATTACTTTTATATTTTCTTAGTACCCTATATTATATGTTTCTTTGAAGAAGTGTATCTCCACACAGGAGTTATTTATTTACTAAATTAGCATGTGGGGGCAGATATTTCTGGCTGACATACACTGTGATTACCATGCACGAGCACTTGCAGTGTCACCAGACAAAAATCAAGCTCCCCTTCACGTCTCTGTATTTTATTCCCAGTGGATATAACCGTTTAAAGACTCCACAAGTCAAATACAGGGTCTTGACACAAGCAAGTTAGACTCCTGTCAGGTTACTATTTAGATGATCCTGAACATTAAACATGGTGGAGTTGGTGGAGATAACAAGTCCGTACTTTAATGAAAATAAAAACATAGAAAAAAGTCTGACGAATTAGCAACTGAGAGAATGGAATGCTGTGATTATAGAATACCTTAACCACAAATGTATTTTTTTTTTTACTAATCAGTGTGTGGTATCTGCCACCACACACTGATTAGTAAAAAAATACATTTGTGGTTAAGGTGCCCTATAATCACAGCATTATATTCTCTCAGGTGCTACTATGTCAAGCTATTATTTATTGCAGACCAGCCAATGTCATAGAGGTTAGGGAATTATTTTTCACTATATTTTTTTTTCGGAATTTTGAGTTTTTGTACGAATGTTTTATTTAGGTGGTTATTTTAAAATACACACTACATATTTTTCTAAATGCATAGCAAGCTGAAAAAAATCCTAGTTTATACAAATTCAGTTTTTCCCCGTATTTTAAATGTTTTTATTTTTGAACTGATCCCTTCTTAGGTGGATTTCTACATCCTGGTGACATTATTAGTGTGTATGTGCCTTCATGCAACTTTTACTGTATTTTTATTTCTTGCTTCCTTCTGTGATTTTCACTCATGTCTTTATAAGAGCCAGCACGGTGAGTTTATTCTTGTTGACCTGGGTAAGACTCAAAGTTGCTCTTTGGATACAATTATATCCACGCAGACAGCACAACAGTACTTGTCATTTTCCAGGGCAGTAACGATAAACAACTCTACCAGATTATTTAAAAACGTGGCTGAAAATCACAGAAGGAAGCTACCCTATGGTAACTTAAAACTCTATTTGGTCCTTTAATCTTTGTAAGGATATCCTTATGCCTATCCCAAGCATGTTTAAATTGCTCTACCGTATTAGCCTCAACCACCTCTGATGGGAGGCTATTCCACTTATTCACTTTTGTTTCTGTGCACTAGTTTTTGCTCAATTTTTCTCTGAACCTACTTCCCTCCAGTTTTCAGTGCATGTCTTAGTGTTCTAATATTTCTCTTCTTTTAAAGAATGTTTCCCTCCTGTACCTTGTTAAAATCCTTCATGGTCAAGCCAATTGAAAGCAGATAAGCCCTTTTAAAGGGGATGGCCACACAAGAAAAACTAAATTTAACTCCAAATAATACCAGTAATCTAAGGGGCAGATTCAATTACAAGCAGTTTCCCATCGGAACCCCGAGTGAGGAGTTAATGTGCGTAGTACCGGTAATTATGATACTGAAATCTTCCCTCATTTTTTATTTCACCTCTATGAGGTTCAACAAAAAAAAAAAAAGCATATAAGTATATATAAACATCCTGCGGATGAATCTTGCGCAAGGTTTTCACAGGATATTCTGATAGCGTTTGTAAAGGTGTTAGTTTATTTATTTGTTTGAGGTTTCAGCTGTTCTTGAATTTCCTTTAGTGGAGATGGGTCATTAATCTGCTTGATGCTGAAGGAACATACATTGCTAGGACTACATTGTCCAGGATGCATTGCAGCTCAAGGCTGGCTGTGTTTTACACTAATGTACCAGTGCCAATAGCGAGCACTTATGTAGTGTCCAGTAAATGCTGGGATACTGATCTGTTACTAAAAATGTGCTGCATCAAGAGACAGCTTGCAGAAGAATTAGAGGAGATCAGTAACTCAAGTGCAAAGTGGGTGTGCAGGGGTATGGAGACCTGACTTCAGCATTGTATGAGATAATCTGAATGGATAGACCAGTTACTGTAAAGCAGCAGAATTCTCCTGTTTGTGGTCATGTGTATGCTCTGTGCAACACACTGGTTCCTATTATTATGAGCTAGAGAGGTGATCTACCAAACACACCGTGTTCTACTGCAGGGCATTGTGGGAAGGCTAGGCTCTCTTCAGCTGGAGAAGTAAGAGGTTGCTGACTAGTTTATACTTAACGATGGTCATCAATTTCCACAGTCTGCAGGATTTGACTATCGGAACAGGTAAAACAGCTATATAAATCAAACTGTTCAATGATGAATGACCAAATTGGAAAATTACCAAATGGATATTTTAAAATATCAAACACACATTGTCCGTGGACACAATTAAGATTCTCACAAACTAATGGAAGCACGCATAACAATAAGGGATATAGGAGCATACACAGCCCTATCATCTAAAGAAAGTACAAAGTGAGGATTTTATTTTGTGACAAATGGCATCCATCCAGGAGTATGGAATGCATGCTTTTATTTCTTATTGAAACTGTAACCATTTACTTGTGGTGTAACCGTTATCCAATCTTTTCTCCCTCTGAAGGTTGTGCATAGGATTTGACATAGATGAAGACGCTCTGGACATTTTCAGAACAAATGCTGAAGAGTTTGAGCTCACCAATATTGACTTGGTTCAGTGTGACGTTTGTTCATTGCCACGTAACAGCCTGGAAAAATCTGTGGACACTGTAATAATGAATCCTCCTTTTGGCACGAAACATAATAAAGGTAAATTTAAACCTGTTCATAAAAGGGTGTAAAATAGGGTTAGAGACACAGTGTGCAGTACAGAGGTAACCATGTATAGCTTATGTTTATCATGCCTGATCCTCAGAAATAAATATTAAATTCAGTTACCTGTTACGCGCTGTTACTCTTAGGACTTGTGGAATATTTTCATCCATTTCTCCTCTGTTCCATATTTGGGAGATAACTGTTCAGATGAAAAACATCATAGGTCTCTGTAGCGATGGACTGACAGTTCACGTAAGCTTAGATGGACATGGACTTGCTAGAGCACATTCTATTTGGGGGATTTAGGGGGAATCTAGAATGGAAACGGATTTGTGTGTGCTCATCGACAGTAGAGTTCGCAGTAGTGCTCAATGTCAAGCAGCAGCTGCTGCAAGGGCCAATACAGTATTGGCATGCATAAAAAGGGGCATAAATGCAAGGGAAGACAGTGTAACTTTGCCACTATATAAATCGTTGGCAAGACCTCATCTTGAATACGTACAGTTCTGGGCACCACTCTATGAAAAAGACATTTTGGAACTAGAAAGGGTTCAGAGAAGGGCGACAAAATTGATAAAGGTTTTGAAGTCATTAAGTTATGAGGAAAGGTTAGCCAGTTTAGGCATGTTTACTTTAGAAAAGAGGCGTCTAAGAGGGGATGTGATTACTATGTACAAATACATTAAGGGTCAATACAGAGAACTTTCATGGGAAGTTTTTACCCCGAGGACTGTACATAGGACACGCGGTCACCCCCTAAGTTTAGATGAGAGGAAGTTTCACAACCAGCAAAGGAAGGGGTTCTTTACAGTAAGGGCAGTCAAGATATGGAATTCGCTGCCAGGGAAGATAGTGAATGCAGATTCAATTGATATGTTTAAGAAAGAGTTAGACAAATTCTTAGCGGAAGAGGGTATCCAGGGTTACAACCGTTAATTAAATTGAAGGATAGTAGTGGATCCAGAGTGCGCACCGCTATTTTGATAAAGAGCACTGGTGCTGAAGTATTCATTATACTGGCGCAGGTTCATCCACAAAAGAGAGAGGCACTGAGATTTGAATGGCCCAAAGACTAATATGCAATAGTTTGTTTTCTACTATTTATTATTAGTTCTACAGTAATCTTTATTATGGATTTTCAATTAGTCTTTTTTATGGGGGTCTTTTTGTTTTAATACCATACTTGATGGATTTGCTTATTAGTCGTCTTTTCATTTTTTTTTAACTATTTTTTCACACTAGATAACCTAGTGGCGAGTGTAGGATAATGGTCCAAATTGAACTCTTCCATTAATCTCCTTTTCCATATTTCTATCTCGTTATCATGTGTGTGTATATGTATATATGTGTGTGTGTGTGTATATATATATATATATATATATATATATATATATATA
This sequence comes from Mixophyes fleayi, assembly GCF_038048845.1. Lineage (NCBI taxonomy): Eukaryota > Metazoa > Chordata > Amphibia > Anura > Limnodynastidae > Mixophyes > Mixophyes fleayi. Next base: position 126,442,588 of record NC_134408.1, read on the forward strand.
TATATAAAATTTATTTATTTTTTTACATTAGAGCTGGACATTAATATAACCATGCAAGTAAAACGGCATTTTCAGCCAACATAAGTGCACATGAATCAATCTGATTTAGAATACTAGCTATTATCTAATTAGAATAAAATCCTTGTTTGCTTGTGTACAATTACGCACAGAGAGCTGATGGAAGGATGAAAAGAGAGAGTGGACATTCCTGTACACATAGCTTTCTAGTTATTTTGGTCATTATTACTAAGCCTCATTGTCGGAACACGTGGAGGACAAATTGTAACTATGCTCACTCATGGGATGACTAAAGCAGACTTTGCTATTGGTTTTGGTTTGAGATGGCAGCTGTTGTTTGAAGTTATTTTTTTTATTTTAGATAACGGCACATTAACCCGTTTGTCTAACTTTCCTGCAGACTTTATCTAATGTAGTTAGAAAAGCTTATTCTTCAGGTATGGCTGTGTCTGGCACAGACAGCACTGTTGTATACATTTAATACACTCTAATATTCTCTGTTGTACTATTAGGACCCACACATGAGCCATCTCCTATTTCATATGTTTTTACCCAGAAAAAAAAAAATTGGCACTCTAGACAAATATGTAATTTAACTCGTTATCATGTCCTTGTTTTTAGAGGTGAGAGGTTTATACTTCCTGTGCCAGCTGGTCCTACTGCCACCCTTTCTTTAATTGTAAATATTACAAGTGATATAGAGATATAAGTATATAAATACACAGACACACACATAGCGTTTGCTGACAAGTCGTAATATGCAAAGCTACACCTGATGCCCAGTTTCTGGCTTTACCAACCCTGGCTAATGGCGAGGGAGGAAAAGTTAGTCGGGTGTAGGGTTGCCTCTTCTACATTTTTATGTAAAATACAATAAATGAAATATATATATATATATAATCTTACATATCTTACATATTTTCTACAGTGCCACCCTCCTCTGTTGCAATAGAGGGGGCACTCTGTAAAGCAAGAGACAACAGTTTAGGCTGAGGTTCTTTGTACACTAGAGAAGATCTTCCACCACTGCTCCATCACACTTGTTTTTCAACTCTATTAACATCAAAGGGAAATCTCTGATGAGGAGGTTGGGAACTAAATCGGACCATCAGGTTTTGTTACTTTCATTTACTGAAGAACACATAACTAAGAAAACAAGTGAGTTCAGTGTCTCTCTCTAATTATTTAAACATCTGAAATTGCTTCCGTTAGGTATGGACATGACTTTCCTGAAGACAGCTTTGCAAATGGCAAGGACATCAGTATATTCTCTACATAAAACCTCTACAAGAGAAGTACGTTTTTATTTTGTTTTATTTTACAAAGATTATAATATTTTCTAAAAGGAGAGAAAATAACAATGATCTGAATTTGGAAATACAGTAAACAAGGCATATGTCAGTGACATCAGCTGGTGGAATGTAACTGAATGAAGGTTTTTTCAGTTTAAGGGCACCCTTAGGCTCTCCATAATTTTTTCAAGGCACCCCTAAGCCAAAATAATTACTAAGTAGTCCACCGTCTTGCTTACCACTGGCCCGGGTCAAGGCACCCCTGTGCAATCGCCAAGGCACCCCAGGGAGCCTAGAAGCACAGTTTGGGAACCACTGCCCTAACATATTATACTTATGTAATTTATTCATTATAGGGAACCTCCTACAGAATAAAACGATAACAAAGCCAGTGCATAATGCAATGACTTGTAAAAAAAATAAAAAAATACTCCTGTTTGTTTTTATTCAGATCATAAGACAAGGATACAAAATGTGGATTATTAAATCGAGGCATATCTCCCAATTTTGGTGCATCTGGATTGGGTCAGGAGTCATGGCTATGCCTAGTAGTAGGCTGCCCCTTTTCCTCCTCCCTTAAAACTCTCATTTATGACTTCAGTACTATACATACCTAACTCCCAACTTATTGCTTTGCAGTACAAAGGAGGCCTTCAGTCGGCACTGTATGATCAAGGCCTTCTGGGATACCAATAGGTGTCCACTATTTTTTTTATTTTATTACTATAATAGATCCAATTCCAACTGAATCTAAAGTAGTAATGTATGGCAAAAGATTCAGCTATCCTCAGTAAATCCCTAGCAAACACAAATGTCAGTAGGATTTTCTGTGACGTTGTTTAGTTATAAAGCAGTGGTATATAGAGAATATGTAGTCATTCAGATCAGTTGGTACCACAGCAGACATTTTGTCGGAAGCCAATTATACCTATTGTGTGGTTTCCTCCCACAGTCCAAAAACAAATTCCAAACAGACAGGGCTTTGGTTGGAATTTTACCCACAACCCCAGTGCTAACCACTGAGCCACCCACCTCCTTTCTGGACATATCCTTCCAGACTTTTGTGACCCTTTTACCAACATCTAGCTGTGCCACTTCTTTTTTTTTTGGAGCCAGGTGTGGATAAAGCATAAAACTCTGAATGCTCCTTTACTGTTTGGATGGGTAATGCCAACTTAATATTGCCCATGGCTGTAGAAAAATGTGCTTGATGCTCCTAGTGGCTGTTCTCTCACCTTCAGCATCATATGGTAATGACACATGGAGTGGTTGGGGCAACAGATCATATACACTGATAGGCTTGCAAAACTCTTTCAGTATTATGTATATATAATGAGAGATAATTGGTTAACAAGAAAGAATGGAGCCCACTGTGTAAGAAGACGACTGAGGTTACAGTCTGATATATGGAATCTAGTCAATGTTGCTGAACCTCTTCTATTTGACTCTAGGATGACTGCAGCTAGCATGCTTAAGACAAAATGAGTCTTTACAGTACTTTATTTTTTAATCACTGCCTTTATAACTGGATGTGTCCTTTCACAGGTGATATCCAGAACAAGCTGCTGTTAGGTGGGCAACTACATGTACATTTTGTTAAGCTTGCCTTGTTTTTGCTTTGTCTAGCATATCAAGAAGAAGGCAGCAGCCTGCAATGTGAAAATGGAAGTAGTAGCAGGTACGTACTTTCCCAAAGATTACATTTTACTTTATTGAAAGTTTACTGCTACTTTTGATTAGTTTGGTGTGTTTTTGTTTAAAATCTACATGTATTTGCAGAGCTCCGTTACGATTTACCAGCCTCATACAAGTTTCACAAGAAGAAGTCGGTAAGTGAAATTCTACCAGTGCTAATTTTCACGCCCATGTTTAGAATTGCAACCTGCAGCTATAAATTATGAATCAGTGTTTAAGGTTACTAGTTTATTAAATGAATAGATAATTTGGGCCCTTCAGTAAATATTAAAGCTTTTTGTATCTAGTAGGTAATGAAAATTATTAAAGGAAATGACACAAAGATAGGTTAATTTTGCAATTGTCCTTGTCCCATCATCATTTATTTATATAGCGCCAGCAGATTCTGTAGCGCTTTACAATTGGAAAAAAACAATACTGGGTAATACATACATGCAGAGATGTAAGAGGGCCCTGCTTACAATCTATGGGACAATGGTTTTATGCACAAGGGTAAGTGTTACATCATATTGTATATTTGTTCAGCTACAATGCAAAGGTTACAAAGTATTTAGTGGGCTGTATGATCATTCGCACAACTACGTTGGTCAGGGGGTTGTCGTTGTGTTAGCTGTGTAGGGGGTGGTAATAGGATAACCTAGGGAGATTAAGATGGTGGTTGAGGAATATCATAAGCTTGTCTGAAGAGTTGGGTTTTCAGAGAACACTTGAAGATTAGAAGAAAGTCCTATTGTGTGAGGGAGTGAATTTCATAAAGTGGGTGCAGCCTGCAAAAGTTCTGTAACCGAGAAAAGGGGGATGTGATGAGTGGATGAGAGACGGAGGTGTTGAGGTGGGAGATGTATGTTGGTGCAATTTTGTTGTGAGGGCCTTGTGTTTGTAGAAGAATTTTAGACACTAACAGCGTGACTCGGCAGAGGAAAAACAATTCACTAGGAAAATCAATCTAGCCCCTGAGTGCAAAATCGATTTATATGGGCCAGAGTTTAATTTTAGGAAGAATAAGGAGGGAATTGCAATAGTTAATGCAGGAGATGAGTGCATGAATTAAATTTTTTTGTAGTGTCTTTGTGTGAGATGTGCGTATTCTGGAAATGTTTTATTAGATGTATGTAACCTGATTTAGATATAGAGTTGCTGTGGGGAACAAAGGATAGTTGTAAGTCAAGGATTACACCTAGGCAGTGAGCTTGCAGTGTGAGTCATGTCAACAGAAATATCAGGCAGGACGCTTCTATTGTTGGGTGGGAATATTAATTTTGTTTTTGAAAGATTTAGTTGGTGAGGACATCCAAGATGAAATGACAAAAGTCAGGAACATGTGACAACACAGATGTGAGACCAGGAGATGATATATAAATTTGTGTATCCATATAGAGATGATACTGAAATCCAAAAGAGTTCATTAGTCTTCAAAGAGAAGTGGTGTAGATAGAGTACCTAGGACTGAGCCTTGTGGTACTCCAACTGAAAGCAAGTGGAGCAGAGGTGGATCCAGAGAAATTAACACTGAAAAAGCAACTAGATAGGTAGGATGATAACCAGGATAGGACAGTGTCTTCAAGACCTAGGGCCTGATTCATTAGTGATCTTATCTGCCGGTTTTTGCTTATCTTAAGCAAATCCACTCTGTTCATGCCCAGAAAAGGGAGATAAGAATCAAAATCCACTGCGCAAGTAAAGAATTTCTTAAGGTAAGATGAAAATACATCTTAACTTCTCTTATCTCCCCAATTCTTCTTAAAATAAGCATCCTAACTTTTGCCCAAGATATGATCACTAATGAATCGGGCCCCTAGGGATTGTAGTGTCTGTAAGAGAAGGGAGTGGTCAAGAGTCAAATGCAGCAGAGAGATCCAGGAGAATAAGAAAGTAATGACCTTCAGTGTTCATGGTCCCTTAGCATGTTGTATAGAAGAGTTCCAAGGGCCTCCATTACCGATTATCTGGTGCAGGAATCTTAATTTTCCCCAAGATGTAATGAGTATCATAGGGTGCCTATGTTTTATGATCTTTGGGCCCGATTCATTAAGGATCTTAAATGAAGAGGTATCTTATTTCAGTCTCCTGGACAAAACCATGTTACAATGCAAGGTGGTGCAAATTAGTATTCTGTTTTGCACATAAGTTAAATACTGACTGTTTTTTCATGTAGCACACATTCCTGATAGCTTATTTGTACACTGAAATTTAAAGTTGATTTGTGTGCTACATGAAAAAAGTCAATATTTAACTTCTGTTTTGCACATAATACTAAGTTGCACCCCTTGCATTGTTACATGGTTTTATCCAGGAGACTGAAATAAGATATCTCTTCATTTAAGATCCTTAATGAATCAGGCCCCTTGTCTTTACTTGTAAAGTTGCAGGTTTCTGCATATTATTCTAAAAAGACTTTTTACTAGAGATAGTCAATTATGTGAATACAAGGATGCTGCAGCTACACAGCCTCATCAGGGGAAAGCTTAGACTCCACTAGGGGGGGGGGGGGGTGAGAGGCCCAAGCTGTGTCTGAGCCTGAGGGGAAAAGGTTTTGTAAGTTGCACCCTCAGAGCTCCTATGTTTTCTCCCCATTGTAACCCAAGTCATAATATAAGAAAAATTATCAAGTTCATGCAGCATACCTTTCCATTCATAGGCAATAAGCATTCAAGTCAATGTAAATTCAATGCACACATGTACGATTATGTCCAATTAAGATTTAGATCAGGCCTGTCCAACCTGTGGCCCTCCAGGTGTTGTGAAACTACAAGTCCCAGCATGCCCGTCCAGCTATCAGCTGGTTGTCTACCAGCAAAGCATGCTGGGGCTTGTAGTTTCACAACACCTGGAGGGCCACAGGTTGGACAGGCCTGATTTAGACCTACATACCACAGTGTGTAGCTGCCTGCAAAGTCTTTGTGTGGGGGTTATTACAGGTTTTTGCTGGAGAACAAACACTCGCCCCAGACACCTACATTTTGATGTTTACAAAATACAAAAGGACACAGCTATAATTTTACTTTTTTATTGAATATCCTGATTGTTAGATTTTAAAGTTGTGTCCTTGCCACTCGAGGCCTGGAAGTTCTTTATTTGTATTAACAAAAAGCTTAAATATAAAACATGTCCAAGATAGCCATTTACAAGTGCAGTTCAAATAAAGTAACAAAAAAAATAAAAAATAAACTCTCATTACAGGTTGACATTGAAGTGGACTTCGTTAGATTCTCAATCAACTGACATTCAGTATCTGAAGACTTAAAAATATGCATTCATTTTCTTTCCAATAAAAAACAAAAAAACAAACCAAGAGCATATAAAACAGCCAGCAGCATATTACTGATTCTCGGTACCAACTTCAGTTTTCTGCTGTTTCGGCTCTGGTTCTGCTGTGGTCTTGTCTTCCAGTGGCCTCTTCTTTGGACTTCCATGCGCTTCTGCACCATTTTTTACATCCGCCGCTGCAGAGGCTTTGGGCTCTTTCTTAGGAGACTCTGAATGTGTTCATGCAATAGGAATGGATTGTAAATATAACATCTATAAAGACTTAGTAGCTGTCTAATCAGATGCCTGCCCACCCTGTATAATGCGAGACACCAACTTGACCCTGGGTCTCTTTATGCACTCAATTACAAGGAATGTTTCATGGGACTGCCCGATTTTAGTTCCAGCTTAAACCCATTACTCCACTACAACTGCAAATTCAGTTTTGCGTGTTGCACACTACGTTAAAGGTCCAGCAAGCCAACTGATTTAGAGAGTCTGCTGCAGTCACGGGCTGTTGTTGCTCATGTCTAAGAACAGGCTGCAAGGAAAGCTCTTGGCATTTAAGGTGGACTTTTCATACTGGACATGTTGTCCATCAGCACCACACCTAATTATACCCGGTCAGTTTTGGGTGGAGTTAATCTTTAATATGTGTGTGGCTGATGTGTGCATTTAAAGTGCATATCCTTTAAAGGGTGTTTACACAATGCAAGATGATACCACTTCTATTGGAATATATTAAATTCAATGTACCTTCCATGTCCTCTTCATCACTGCTGTCAAATTTCTTCTTCTTCCCTTGGAATTGTATTTTCTTCTTGGGTGAACTGTCATTTCCTCTTCCACCCCTTCCTTTGCCTTTAAATTTCTTGCCACCTGTATGTCACACTGTAAAGTTAATACACCACTTGTATAGACCTCACGTGTTTATGTATTTAAACTATGAAACCGGTGTTTTTGAGTTATTCCTAAACTTAATCTATTGGTTTATGCAAGCAGAAACAGGTTTAACTAAATTAAAAATCACCAAATGTTTAACAAAGCAAGAAGTTGTCAAGTCATTAGTTAAACAGGCCATTTATATTCAGCATGTTGGTCTCCTGCATGGGATGGAGCCAGTTACTTTGCAAATTGACCAAAATTACACAGACACACAACCTCCATTATGCAGGCAACATGGGTACACCAAGTTTTTCTAGCAATCCATAAAAATCTACAAGTGTATAATATGTTGTGACATTGATAGTTTAGTCCAACAACACTGGCAAGAGGCTATAACACATGCACCAAACACTTAACATAAGAGACAATCGTTACCTTTGCCTTTCCACTTATTGTAAGATTCTTGTTGATTTTCCATTATTTTCTTTAATGCAGCTTTCTCTACATCACCCTCAAGAAGCTCCCAGGTTACATCCGTCTCTTTTAACTGTAAGCTGCCATTATTTGCCGCTTTAGCCTTTTCCAATGCTTCTTTTGCATTGCTTTTAAATAGTATAATACCCTTTAGAAAGAAGAGGAAATACAATTTGTAATTTTGCAGAGTCTATGGAGCTAGCTACATTCTTAAATATAGTTGTGTTAAAATTAGAGTCTCATTGTATTGTGTGGACATTACATTTTACATAAATACTAGGAGGTGGCCATCAAGTGGGCTCAGACCTTTATGCAAAATAGCTGTATTATTGGGACATTGTGGATGTCCCAACGCTACCTAAAAGCTCAACATATCCAAAACAGAGCTTATTATCTTCCCTTCTGCCAGAGTCACCACCTGCCCTCAAATCTCCCTCACTGTCTATCACAATTTCCTCAGTCTCCCAAGCCCGCTGTCTTGGTGTCACTTGACTACGCCCTCTGCTTTATTCCTCACATCCAGACTCTCTCCCAGTCCTGTCCACTCCACCTTAAAAACATTGGCAGGATGCCCTTTTCTTACTCAACATGTGATCAAAACACTTATCCATTCTCTCAACATCTTCTGTCTTGACTACTGCATTCCTGACACCCATTTATCCACACTTCAATCCATCCTAAATGCTGCAAGACTAATCTTCTCTCACCTCTCCACATCTGCTACACCTCTTTACAAATCCCTACAGTGGCTCCCTGTGTCCTGCAGATTCAAATTACTCACCATTACCTACAAAGCCCTGAACAGTACCCATGCATACATCGCAAATCAAAATACTCCCCCTCCCACTCTCTTAGATCTATCTCTGCCCTGCACCTTGTCTCATCTCTGGTAACCACCTCTCTCTCCTGCACTGCTCCCCACTTACAGAATTCCCTACCACGCTCAGACTATCCCACAGCCTTCAAATCTTTAGACGCTCTTTGAAAACCCATTTTTATTTTTTTTAGAGGTGACCTTATCCCCAATAATACTATTCACACTAACGTATCCTCACAACTGTCCCAATCTTCACTCTGAGCCACGTTTGCTCCTCTTGTTTCAGCTGTGGCCTCTTCCGCTTAGAATGTAAGCTCCTAATAAGCAGGGTCCTCCTTACCCTTTGTTTTTCATGTCTGCATTTACTCTGTCTACCTTGTATGGCCCAGTTTTATGCATGTACTCTTTTCCCTATTGTACGGCGCTACGGAGCACTGTGGCACCTTACAAGTCTATGATATTAGTATACAAAAGTTTCTTCAACAGTTAGACTTGAGAGGGAAATGGTTGAGGAACACTGATTTAGAATACATACATCCTTAGCACCTCTGCTAAAATCAATCCATTTGATTTCACCATGATTCTCAAATAATGTATGAATATCTTCTCTGGACGTCATGTTGTCTAGATCACCCGAAAATTTCAAGAGGCAGCCAATCTGTTCTTCTAATGATTTCTGGAACACACACAAGCAGTTACATCTGTTAACACTAGTAAAAAAAGCAAAAAACACATTAAGTGAAGCAAAAAAAAATTAAAAAAAAATCATCCATTACCAGGCTCTAAACAGTTTAGCATCAACAGCAGGTCCTCAAATCAAAAAACATGCTGGGACCTGTAGTGCACCTTTATACACCTACCATTTCAGCATCCTCTGCTTGTTTCTGGGCCTCTGCCTTCTCCCTGGTGAAAGACAAAAAAATATATTAGGTGTATGACTGACATGATTACACAGGTATGTTTCTGCAACAGCCAATGCCATTTACCATTTTATTCTCTACAATATATACACTGTCAGCTCTTCCAGTGTCTCCTGCCTATGTCCCCAACTGGGGACAGACAGGAGATTAATAAAAATGTAAACAAACACTACTCACAATGCACAAAGAGAATATTTTATCCCTAAACTAGTGTATAAAGCTGTAATTTTAATTTGAAAAACTTAATACCTCGTAAGGTTTTCTGAAATCAGATCTTCTGATTCATTTCAATGAATGTGCTACATACATGTAGAAACCAGATGGAAAACGCAGATACCTAAAGCTCATGGGAAGCACAGGAATGGCCCTACCTTTAAATAAAACCTACAAAGTTTTTATTACACTGCATCAGTTTTAAAGAGCAGCGTTTTTCACCAAAGAGTGGGTGTTTTAGGGAAGATCTGGGTTGGGTTATTTTGTTGAGTCTCCATGTCTCAATGCTTTGAGATATGTTATAGGATGAGGAGTTGCAGTCCCTCGAACAAACCACAACTTGTTAATCATGGGGTCAGAAGGAATACTATGTTACTTGGAAGACTGGGATGACAGATCTGTGTCCTGGCTCCTTAACTTCGGTGACATCCTGCAACTCCTACTCAACATTGAAGCTATTGAGTATTAGACACCATGGCTATCCTAGCCAAGTACATCACCCTCTTTCAATGACAACAGTTACAAGTCATCCTCTGCCCATATCTCCAGGGCTGAAAAAGAAAGCACCTTTGCATGGAAGATTTAGTAAGGAGGCGCTTCAGAGCTTGATCTGCCAATGCTGGTCTGTTCATGTCAAGACTCTAGTGTAGGCAGTTTCCAGCCAACAGCTGTGCTTGCTAGTTGTTTCACCAATACGAAAAGCCTAGATAAATCAGCAATAGACTGCACCAGTAAAACAGCCAACTAAGGCTCAGGGCTGTCTCACTTTTAGCCAATACCTGGGCTGAACAGGACTGAAACTAGTCTAAATTTCTAGACCTACAACTAAGCCCAACATTTGGTGCTCATGCAGCAGCTGACTGCAAAACAAAGGACTCGTGAGGCTTGGTAGTTAATATATACTACACTTTCCTAGGATTCTCAGAGAAACTTGAGAAGGGTTACACAGTTCCTGCCGTCAAGCCACAAGACCAGAATTGGAGGGGAGTAAAGTTGGTTGTCAGGTGACTTGTTAGGAGAGTCTGCAAGACTCCAATCAAAGGAGGGGAGAAAGCCATGCATGTTACCCAAGGAACTCGCCACCCCCAGAACATGCATCTCCATCCCCTTCAAAAGAAGTATTGCTGCACGATCCAAAGCGATTAGTTGTACCGCAGTTTCCTTTTGAGTGCAAAAAGGCAGGAGCGTGCAGCTTCACCAGACAGGCCCTCCTTACCACTGGCAGTGATAAAGCAGCACATGTGTTTAGGTCAGGACAACATATGGCTCTCCAGCCAATAGCTGGCTAGTAATGCTGCAGTTTCACAACACCTGGAGAGCCACATGTTGGCCAGGTCTGGTTTAGACCAATGCTGAAGGCATAGGAGAGGGAACCCCCCTCTGGGGGTCTGACCAGGCTGACCAGTGACACAATACAAGCAGTCTAACAGCTTGTGGATATTTCTAATCCCTTTAGGTAAGAGGAGAACAAAAAAATAAAAAAAAAGGAGTCACTGCCTCGGTTTGAGCCTGAGGTGGAGACAACCATTAGTTTAAGTCCTGTGATGCTAATGGAGTAAAAGCTGCTTGCAAACTTACTGTTTGGACTTTACTTTTGCATCAGATTGTTTTTGTTTTCTCTCCTCATTCTTCTTTGCAAAATATTCATCCCTGTTGAGAGAAAGTAAAAAAAGTAAAATCAATGTTATACTTACCAACAAAAAAACAAAGCCCGGTTTTATTTATTTTCTTATTGTCAAGTGGACAACTATTTAAAGGATTTGAAAACCTTTGTTTTCTCGCTGTCCCTTTGTTGAAGTATTTAAGGCAAATTAAGTAAATATTATACAAGTTCGACCTACAACTTACATGTAACATGTTGAACAGTTACAGTACTAGCTGAAATTAACATTTTTGCATTCTTACATCTTGGAAGTAACTTTCTACTAAACATGTCATTGAATTTTGTATTACTTGTCTTGCAAGGAACTACCAGATCCAGTAAAATGTGAAAAAAAAAAAAAAAAAAAAACAAATAAACTTACTTGGATAATATGATCAAGTCAGAATCTTTGAATTTGAGGTCCTTATTTTCCAAGAATTTTTTGGCAGACTCCTCTGCCTCGAATACAATAAATATGGAACCCTATAAGAGAATGTTTTGAGAATCAAATTACAGAAGTGTACAAAAATTAGAACATTGATTTACACAGCAGCACGTTAACAAACCTTAAAGGTCTTCTCAAGTGACCGTCTCATCTGAATATTTTCAATGGGGCCCTTATTTTCCAGCCACTCTTTGATATCATCTAGTGTTGTGTTGGTCTGAAAGCCTTTCTGTGATAGAAAGAACATAGTTACTTGGACCAGTGCTTTCACATTTGTTTGCATACATCTGGCCTACACCATGTAGGTTTAAAATGATATGAAGCACTTTTATAATAGAGAACCAAATGTTCACTGCTCCAAAAAGAGTCATAAATTCGTAATTAAACTAGAACATATTTACACCATAGACGCCTGTCCAGTATGCACTATTGTCTTAAGTTACCCACAAATATTAACATACAATGAGTGGAATCCCATGGAACGCACATTGTACAGCTACTGACATTCTAGACTTACATGTTAAACTTTATTTCCCCCCCCCATTTAGAAACTTATGTGGCTCCTTTATCAGACATTTTTCAACAGCGAGACAAGTGTATTTATAGCACATGCATAACCATAGCAACTAGACACTGCAAAAGTAGCGCACACAAAACAGGAAATAAAGGACATCACATACAAAAGAAAATGCATAACATGTTACTAAATCAAAATCATACATAGGTCCGTATACCAGCTATAAAATTACTCAACGTCCATAGGATTTGTAAGGTTGTATACACTGCGATACATGCTTTTGTTAACACTCCTATATTTTAACAGCAGGCTTAGAGACCTATGTATGAACATGGCATAGCATAAAAAAACAAAACACATTACTAGGCACCGTCCAGTGTATTGCATTCGCTCTGCTGAGCTTCGCTTTTACCTTCAAATTTATATTTATTTTTTGCAATGTTTGCAGCATGTTCAGTTACCATGAAGATGCATCGGGCATTCTCCAAATGTGGCACTACATGCATCAAAGGAGGGCGTTTCAATTAACACTTGTATTATATACACACATATGGTGGTCTCACTGGTGTATTACCCTCCTTAATAAAGGAACTTTGGTTTCTGTCCAATTAGATTTAGAAACAGACATTGAGAACTGCACCCAGAATTGGTACTGGGCCTTCACAAATGAAGCTCCAACACAGAGTTGCATCCACTATAAGGCTTAATCATATCCAGTTTCCTGATCAGCACTTGATTCCAACTTAGCATTTCCAATAACTCCTACAGAGTGATGCTAGATTGTATGAAGAAAAACCAACAGTGGGAGGAAGCAGGTTTCTTTGGAGCTGGTTTATGTAGTCTAAATACCACCAGTCAGATTTTCAGTACTTAGCTTTTTACATTCTTATAATATACTTACAATATAGACGGATCTGTTTTTGAGAGCGTTTTTGTACTCTTCTGTGGCTTCAGGTAAAGGCTTGTCAGGTGACCTTCTAATTTTACATTTCTCCTCATCAATTTGCAACAGGTCCAGCTTGGATTTTTTAAGTGCTCCAAAAATCTTGCTAAAATCTGTTGTCAATTTGTTTAGTCTGCGGGTGTAAAATAAAAAAAGGTGAGATACAGGCAAAGATTACAATCCCATATCTCCCAAATTGTTGTAAAAAGTGTACCTGTTAAACTTAATCATAGTCTCCAGCGGCACCCAGCCATCATCCAGGGTGATCTGTTCTTTTAAGAACTTGTCTCGTGGAAGATTATGGTCACCAAAATAGTACTGTAAAATATTAAGTGTACACATTAAATTATTGCAGGGAAACCAAAGTAAAAGTGGAGAAGTAACTTAATTTAGCTACAAGAAATTCTATATAAATTTAAACTGTATTCTAATGAGCCAGAACAATATGCCACAATGAAAGTGGCATTCATGGAAGGAGAAATAGGATATTTAATTACCATTAACCTTTTATGACCCAAGATAGTTAATAGGTAGCACCTTAATGACTGGCATAATTTGAGCGGTGTTGCTGCACTGGCTTTGTTGGTTAAAACAAAAAACAAAAAACAAAAAAAAAAATAAAAAAAAATAAATAAAAGCTTATTTCAAAGGTCTAATTATGAAAGTTGTTTTAAATAGGTTTTTAATTAAGTGGAATATTAAAACACTTATTTTATGGACACTAGAGTTTCCTGAATTATTCCCAGTTACTTTTACACAATTAGTAGTTTACTGGGGTCACACAGTCATTGACAGCAATGGTCCACGCTCTAGACCAGGCCTGTCCAACCTGCGGCCCTCCAGATGTTGTGAAACTACAAGTCCTAGCATGCCTTTCCAGCTATCAACAGGTTGTCTACTGGCAAAGCATGCTGGGGCTTGTAGTTTCACAACACCTGGAGGGCCGCAGGTTGGACAGGCCTGCTCTAGCCCATCTGCACCCAAACACTACCACCAATTCCTCCTGCCCAGAACTGTCATATAGACTCATTTGGTGGGCTTGAAAAGATAAAAATTACAACTGTAACTATGAATTTAATTTTAAAGCTAATTTGCAAAACAACGTATGAAAAGAAAAAAAAAAGTTTAAAATGTTGTCTTTACAAGTCATCTTAATGTTCTTGTTATACAGAATTTAAACTCTTAACAGACTTTTTCCAATGTCAAAAATTAAGAAAACCTAATATAAAGTGCATTAAAGGAACAGCGCCAGCAAACTTTAGAAATGAATTATAGATCCCCATAGGGATCAATGATTCTGTTCCACCAAAGTTGAACACTGTGCAGTTTAAGCAGAAGGGCAAGATATGGCTGATCCCTGTGTGCATGCAGCCACACAAAAAGCCACTTAAATAATCTCTTTACAACTTTAATTACCCCATTATTCCTACAAGCCATTTTTAATATAGGACCTTTTGTCCCTGTAGCTGTTGATAAATACATTTGCATACTCAGAGAGGATATTAACACCATAAAACATATATGGAGACTTATACAGATAGCAAATTAGGGATTGATCTGTTACATTATAAACTTATAACTCAAGGGCTAGCACAAACATTGTAGTTTGGGATTTAAGTCACAAGTTGTGACATGCAAAAGGTTGCTGCATGTCACAATAGGTGTCACTAGTAATGTGCAACATTTTGTTACAGCACAAACGTCACATAATGGACAGATTAGTTTATTTTTTTTAACTAGAATTTTCACCTCCTGGTTAAAATTATTGCAAAATTTTGTGCAAATGAGCCAAGTCTGAAAAATAAGTCAGGATTACCTCAATTTGCTGGCAGATCTTTGTATCCAAATCTAGCACTTGGTCTTTGTCCCCATTTTCAGCCATTTCAAATCCTAAAATTAAAGTTTACATCGTTATGGAATAAGTAGTTCAATGAACAAATATAGAGTCCTACAAACTAATCCTGTACATATACAAAATAAACAGTACTTCAACTTAGTAGTTAAGAGAAAGATCCATAAATCCACAGGCTTCAGTAAAACAATAATCAGTTCCCAGGAAGTTGTTACAAGAGGATGAATCAGTGAGGACAGGAATCAGAATAAACATTATCTCATGCAGAATGAATTCTATATCCCTCAAAGTCAAGCCACGCAAATATTAATTTAAACTCTAGCATTTCACTTTTTAACCTGTGAATGGACATTGTGATCACAATGGCTTCTTACCCTATAAGAAGCCAATTTGTGGAAATAGTGACACCACTGAGGCATGAGTTGACTGGTCCCTAAAATTTACTGGATTAAATTTGGCTGCCTTCATTGCATGTAGACAACTAGTCTACTTTAACCAAGATTAAAATATTTGGTTTAAATGTAGTGCTGGACAAATTGCAATCTTTTCTTTGGTTGCAAGAGAAATGCTTTATTGGAAAATGTTTACTTGGGCTTAGGATGCTACCAGAAGCTCTATGCTGGCTGTACTTGTGAAGTTAGGACATGTATATATCAAGGTGGTCTTAATCAGTGTGAAAATGTGACAATAACGAATGAATGAATATTGTGCTGTCATTCACTGAAGACTAGAGGACCAGATGACGAGCACAGATCTGAAGGTAAATCATGTTAGTATGCATTAATCACCAGACTGATCGGACCTTCAGTCGTAGGTACAATCGTTTGAGATAACACGATGGTTGGAAAATTCTTCTGTGTACCTAGCCTAACAGTGTATCATCATTTATTTATATAGCGCCACTATTTCCGCAGCGCTGTACAGAGAACTCATTCACATCAGTCCCTGCCCCATTGGAGGTTACAGTCTAAATTCCCTAACACAGAGACTATGGTCAATTTTGATAGCAGCCAGTTAACCTACTAGTATGTTTTTGGAGTGGGGGAGGAAACCAGAGCACCCGGAGGAAACCCATGCAAACACAGGGAGAAAATACAAACTCCACACAGATAAGGCCATGGTCAGGAATTGAACTCATGACACCAGTGCTGTGAGTAGAAGTGCTAACCACTTAGCCACCGTGCTGCCCACAACTCCATCCCCAATTATGAAGATTTAATTAGAGCCATAGAACAAGTTAAGGCCAGACACATGGACAATGCGTATTTCAGCCCAAAGATCACAACTAGTCCCCATCATGTACACTTGCATATGCTTTATGAACACTGCCTCCTTAACAGATAGGGTTTCCATCCCAAAATGTACATAGATTCTATGGCTGAGAGCAGGTAAAAATGGACAACTAGATAAAGATGTGACCCTTGCTAAACAAATGAGTCAACAGGAAAGTTAACCAATGATCACTACGGCAGCAAAGAATAGGACTAGGTTATCGATTTCAGTTACATTGGACCTGGGCAGTTTAGCTCCCAAGAAGTACAGGCAGCATCAGCTGGTTAAACCCCATGCTGCCCAGAGACATGAACAGAGTCCAATCCACAAAGTAGAACAAAGCGAGTGCTTAGTGGGGTATTCAGAAGCTAATCCAATGTTAGAGCAACAGGAAGCATCGGAATCTAAATGTAACATCATTTCACATGGCAAAGTGCCAGCTGGATGAAGGCCAAGATCACATTGATTGATACATTGATTGATACACTGAAGCAGACAGAGGATGTAGGACTGCCCTGGTGGCTGCTAAACCGGGACAGGGACAAACCAATTAACTGACCACGGATTTCATGCTCAGAACAAACACGTGGACGTGGGTGGGGAGAAACCATGCATGTAACATGTAACCCATCCTGACACATGGAGCGTCTATACATGCATGATTAACCGGTCCCCTGCCGGATTTATCTCCAGTATAATAACTATCCGTGAGCTGCTGCTAGCAGGCCCCACGTGTGGACATCCACATGCTTCCCCGGCCTATGCGCGGTGGCCCAGCCGGGTACCCTATCCTGCACCCGGGACCACACAGCGTCTACAGCGCAGCCAGGATGCAGCCAGCACATGGGGTCTTCTCACCTGAGCACGCTGTCTGTCTCCCCGGGTAAACGAATCACACACGCAGCTCGGTCGCGGGGACTGAATGACGCGCTGATTTAAAGGCAGGGCCGGCTCAGCACCGCCCCTACCGGCACGCAACAGTTAGCACATCCTCCAGACATGCGCCTTGAGCGATGCAAGTCACTGGGGCTACAGTCAGTCTATGATGGGGCAGCGAGCAGTCCCCAGGCGGCTGTTATGGAGCTGTGTTGGCTGGTAGTGCAGTCTGTGACTCATGCTTCCAGCTGACTCAAGCTGGAGAGTCATAGCTGCATCCCAGGAGCACTGTGCTCTGCTCTAGTATTTCAGACTAATGTCCCTATTGCATTTATCATGGACTCAATTTATGTTAAATGCTATTTTTTTTTTAAAAAAAAACCAAAACATTAATTACTTAATTCAGCCAAACTTAATTTGTGTGGACCTAAGAGGCAAAAAAAAAAAAGGCACCAAGGGCTAGATTTACTAAGCTGCGGGTTTGAAAAAGTGGGGATGTTGCCTATAGCAACCAATCAGATTCTAGCTTTCATTTATTTAGTACCTTCTATAAAATGATAGCTAGAATCTGATTGGTTGCTATAGGCAACATCCCCACTTTTTCAAACCCGCCGCTTAGTAAATCTAGCCCCAAGTGTTGTGTAAAAACGCAATGTTGGCAGAGATATCACAGGTTGCCCATCCCTTGTGTACTCACCAGCTAGTGGTTGCACAGTTGCCAGCTGTTCTGGATTTTATTGATTCGTCGCTGATCGTTTCCCTATTAACCGCGAATGCCCAGATTGATGGTTGTCTTGTATTGAATGTTTCTTCCTGGGTTTTTCTAGCACATTATAAGCCACACTGCACAAATGACAGATCACCTGTAAGTTTACCCAGCTGTTCAACAGAGAGCAGGTGATTTGTAATATTTGTCATGTGCTCCTGCATAGTAACCACAGCTTCTCTGCAATGACAGGTGGATTGACTACAAGTGATTTAAATTGAAACTATAATTTACTTTAAAATATTTTTTGTCATTGTTCATTGTCAATAAGTCACATCTCTACATTGCATAGATGATCACTTTAATTCCCTTTATTGCATTGTGCCCATAAATTAAGATGGCAAGGAGCATATTCACAGTACCATGGTTGGCGACTGCCCCTATATTGCAGGTTTTGAAGAGTTGTCCCTACAAAAGTCCCCATTTATCAATAACTGTTATTCTGTAAACTGGATGCAATTTTCAATTTATTTGATGTGCTTTATCATTTTTATATTTATTGAGGAGAAAATACAACCTCCAAGATAACATTTTAACTAACTTTAATAAGCATGTGTGGGATTTGAATTCTTTGGAAGCATAATTGTCATTAGGAACATCCATTTGGAATAACTAAGATGTTCATGATGTAGGGAAACCACAACCTCTCAAGATAATTAGTTATTTGGGGCATTATTGTCAAGAATGTGACATTGGAATACAAATTTTATATTGTAAAAAAACATCATTCTCAAAGAACATATCTATTGTGACAGTAACTTATGAGATGAGATATAATAGTAAAATATGGAAATCCTTTGGTAAGGAAATATAAGGTTCCAGACAATTTCATCTTCAGATGAACAATAAATGAACAGATACCAATAAACTATACTGATAATAGGATTGACTAATAAATAAGCGTGGCTGGATCACTTATAAATTTATGGTATAAATTTATTTAAAGGAAATAGCGCACAGCGCTTATTATAAATAATTGCAAATGTACTTATTTTTGATATTGTGTGTATTTTGGTATAGGAAATGTCTTGTTTGGGGTTTTGTAACTTTGCTAGAGGAAATCTCCAATTAGGCATATGTGGGGAGGGAGTCTGTTTTGCTGATAGCAGGAAATGCTAAGTCTTTTTTTTTTTTTTTTTTTTTAACTTTTTATTTATAACAGCAGATGTGTATAAAGCACAGCAGTACATGTCATACATAGTATCCAAGTATCAGGATTACAAAAATGTAAAGACGACAGATAAGAAAAATAAGAAATGTAGAAGAACAACAGAAAATATATAAATATATCTTTCATGTCCAAGTACATTCCAAGAGGGAGTTAGAAATCTGCAAAGTGAACCATGAGATAAAGAATTTTTCCCATTTCCTAAGGTGCATCTTGTACCATTGTACATATCCAGCGGATAGAACAAACTAAGTCTTTTGATGTGAAGTGTCAAATGTCTGCTCTGGCCTGAAGGCCCAGCAGGGAGCCGTTATCTGTATCCTGGTTAAAGTGAAAAGAAATCTCTGATCAATGAGGATATCACAGATTACTGCAAATTTTGTTAAGTATAAATTGCATTTAAATCCATGTTTGGGGTAAACACATTGCATCCTGATACTAAAAATAACTCAGACTCCAGGGGGGCTGGCTTACCTACCCTCTGTGAGGCTGTGTCCAAAACTGTATAAAACAGCACTAGTTTGTACTGAAATGTATCATTCTTGTTTCTTTTGACCTCTTGATCACTGGTACCTTAAACCAGTATGAAAGCAAATAAACATCATCTGCTTCAAAGACCTGCTTGACAACTTCTTCCACGCTGAAATTCCTGTGACCTACAGATTAGATCCAACTCTAATCCATTCCCGGCTGTACTGAGGTTTGGACCCAGCTTTCCGTTTCCACCGCTCTGCCCGCTACCCAGCAGCTCTGGCCAGTGTGATAGGTCAGAGGGGATCCACCCACAGCAACCCTGATCTATAGGAAGAGGTGAGGGGCACCAGCCCAGGTACACCAGCAAGGGGGTACACTAGCAGAAACAGTTACCCAGAAGGAACGTGGTTCTGAATGTTCTGAAGGAGTCCAGTGGTGGCAGCATTTGTAAGCCCCTTCTACTTTGGTTAGAGGGTGCATTTGGGATAAAGAAAGGGAGCGGTGGCAAAGTAAGCCCAGCCGGTTCCCATCGGCAACAGACATGGTGGCATATCATACCTCTATTTTTTGCGCAAACACACCCATTTTTAGGAAAGCACATGAATTAGGTTTTCAAGATGGCCTGAGGGGAGATCTTACTAAATGAGGATGCAAGACAATATATTTCAAGGGAAATGTCACTTCTTGACAAGCTCTCCATAATTTACTGTCTCCCCCCCCCCTCTCCTTCTGCCTCCCTTAGTAAATAGGTCCTCCTTTGCATGGTGCCTCATGTTGTCTCTCAATGCTGATTCTGTCAATATTTATTTGAGTCGAAAATACAGTTTTGGAACCAAGGGCCCTAGGCTTCAGTTATGTGGCCTGTGCGATTCTACACAGTGCCTTCTTGTGTTAATCATAAGATAGGGTGCACACTTTGTATATTTTTCCCAATGTGTTTGTACACTCCCATATCTGTATGGTTCACAATGATTCTCATTTGTGCCACCACTGTCAGCTAGAAGCAAATGCATTACTAGAATCCCTTATGCTTATAAACAGTAGCACTGACGGATAGTAGCTGGCTGTCACATGTCAGACCCGCCGATGCTCATACTGGGGTCCAGTGCGCTCTCTTCCTATTTAGCATCCCTGCTTCTGCGGCATTTTCCCCTGTTACCCCTGCTAGTCACCATTGATACTATGTGAACGCATGTGCGCACCCGCTATTTAAGACCTCAGGCGCCTGATAATTGATTTTAGGCATCCTCAGCCTCTTCATTTCCCCTGCACTATTTAAGGCACCTGTGGCTGTTAATCTTCATGTCAGAACAAGTGTCAGCTTTTTTGTCTGTTTGGCTCCTGTCATATTGTTATTTGGTATCTTTCCTGTGCGTACCTAGTATCGTCATCTTCCAGAGTATTCTTGGTGTTATCTGTCATCTCCAGTGTGTTCCTGGTATATGCACCAAGCCTGTGCCCTGGCAACGGTCGGACCAAGTACAGGAAGTGACGTCCCGGTCGCCGTATCGACGGCCGGAACACCAGAGAGGGAGGTGGTGAGTTGCATATACAGTACAGTGACAGTGCCAGGGGAGAAGGTGGTGCAGGAAGAGGGGCGAGAGTGCCAGGGGTGAAGGTGGTGCAGGAAGAGGGGTGAGAGTACTTATTATAATAAATCAACTTCTGTAGCTAAAACGATCATTAAGTTGCATAGTTGCCATATGCCTCAACTTTCATTTTATAAATCAACTTCTGTATATAAAGAGATTATTGAGATTATTAAGTTGCATAGTTGCTAAATGTCCCAAATTTCCAGATATAGTCCCAAGTTTTATAGTTGTATTCCTGGAAATCTGCTTATTTTTCAATATTGGCCAATTGTAAAATACGATGCCTTGTTTTCTGCGCGTTGGATGCAATTATTACCATCTCTTTTTTTTTATCATCTTGGCTTTATTTATTGAAAAAGAATATTTACAATTGAAAACAAGTTTGTCATGATCAAATTCTGTAAACATGGCATGATGGGGATTGTAGTACTACATGGAACATCAAGAATTGCATATGACATGCTTAGATTCACCGACTCAGCAGCAAACTGTCCCTGGAAATTATTTCTAAATGTCGGCAACTATGCAGTTGTGTATTGTGAATGCAAATCATTAGTAACCAGTGACATCAGTGGGAGTATTAATCCTATCAAGTTACATAACGCCTCAAGAAAAATATATAATCTCCTAGGATCAGAATTTATAGTTTGATTTAATAAAATATATGCATTAATGAAATATATTGAACACATTTATTGTACCTTTGATGCATAGTTTTATGCCTTTTATGTGAATGGAGAAACAATTTAGGAGTATGTCTGAAGCTTCAAAACATGTTACATTTGCTGGAAAACAAATGCCTGACCGGAATATAGCCACAGATTAATGGTAACTAAGGCAGGATAAACACAGTCTGTGTAGCCTCAGGTGGGTTCAGCTACACGATAATGTAAGCTTATATTATTACGATAATATAAGCATATACTTCATTTGAAATAGGGCTCATTTATCCCTATAGAAATGTGCACACAGTAAAGGTTCTGTATAAAAGTTTTCTTAGGGGTAAAGATAGAGAACTATTGTTTTACTATGGTTGTACATGTGATGCATAGTTATATTGAACATTATATCAATGGGCATTAATCATAATTTAATTAAATTTAATTAGATACAAGCTCTTTGTGGTATGCAGTGCCACAGATGTCCAGCAGGTGGCACTGAAGTGTCACATGCAGTCTTTGTACTCATGTTTAGCGCTACAATTTTACATTTCTCCATTCTACACAGAGTAAATTTTTATGCTGAATGTCATGTTCATTTCAGTTTTTATTAGGTGGGATTCATGTGTTTAAAGTCAGATAGGGTCTACGGAAAATAACAACACTGCTGAAAAGTATATTCCACACCTGATATTTATGCCAGAAACCTCTCAATGAGCTGAAAAACTGGTGCCAGAAGAAGGGATTTGCTGCATCTTTTTTTTTTTTTTTAACTTAAAAGGTTTTTATTAAGTTTTTAGTAAAAGAATATGTAACAAACATGGCAGTTACAACAGAATACAGTGCATAATGTAGATCCAATAAATCAGTCAGAACTGCCCATAAACAAACAATCAAAAAAGAAACAACAAACAATAACACAAAAAACAATTAAATACTGCTGCATCTTTTTTAAAAAACAGGAAACAGCTTTCCTATTGCTACTATTATATGTACTATTCATTGGGAGCTTCATGGATTGGGTTTCCATGGTCAAGCAGCTACACACAAGCCTCAGTCCACCATTCACAATGCCAAACTTCAACTAAAGTGTAAACACACACACCGCCATTGGGCTCTGGAGCAGTGGAAACGCGTTCTCTGGAGTGACGAATCACACGTTACGATGTGGCAGTCTGATGCACAGATCTGGGTTTGTGCGGATACCAAGAGAACGTCTACTGCCAGCTGCAAAGTTTGGTGGAGGAGGAATAACAATCTCGGCTGTTTTTCATATTTTGGGTTGGGCCTGTTCGTTCCAGTGAATATTAATTTGTCCTTCCAAATTTTTGGCAGATGTTTGGGGAAGGGCCTTCCCTGTTTCAGCATGACTGTGCCCCCTGTACACAAAGTGAGGTCTATCAAAAAATGGTTTCCTGAGTTTGGGATGGAACAGTGTGACTGGCCTGCAGAGAGCCCTGACCTCAACCTGACCGAACAGCTTTGGGATGAATTGGAACTCCGACTGCAAGCCAGGTCTTATTACCTAATCCCCAAGATCTAGTGGAAGCCTTCCCAGAAGAGTGAGGCTGTTATAGCAGCAAAGGGGGGACCAGCTCCATATTAATGTCCATGGTTTGTAATGAGATGTTTAACAAACACATATGGATGTGATGTTCGGGTGTCCACATACTTTTGGGCATGTAGTGTATATACGCCAAGAAACATTAGGGTTCATTTATGCAAACTGGTGCACATGTAACTGTATAGAAAGCATCCAATCAGATTTTCCCTTCAATTTTCTGCTTTACAGAGTCAGTTAGTTTGAACTAAGTGACACAGATTTCTTTTCACACTACCTTGTTCAAAACCAATGATATCGGTAAGAAGTAGCAGCGATTAGGGCCGGTCATAGACAGAAGACTCAGTGTGGCTGGTCCACTGAAGATGGAAGTAGAGGTAACTGCTACATACTAGAGAGTGTATGTACAAGCGGTTACAGAGAGTATAGGGGGTTTATTTGATAAATTTATGTCTACTTTACATATTTAACCTCTAAAAAACTCTGAATGTCCAATGGGCAATCAGTTTTCTTTGTTCATGTTTGTCAAGTGATTTAGCAATAAAGTTATATAAACCACATGACCCTAAACTTCCAAACAGCAATCAGTTCTCTTTGTTGATGTTTCCTCAAATGATTTATCAATAAAGTTATACAAATGAATGTGAGGTAGTTTTTCATATTATCATTAGAGATGTTCACTGACCCCGTGTTCTGGTTTTTGGTTTTGGATTTTTTAGAAAAATAGCTAAAATATGCTAAAATCACATAATTTTGCTCGATTTTTGTTCCTACATTATTATTATTAGCCTCAATAACAGTCATTTCAAGTCATTTGCAGTTAATTTTGACCACCTCACAGGTCACAATATTATTTTCATACATTTTCAAACAAAGACTGCAGCAGTTCTTGCCAGTGATAAGAAGGCCATTGTTATGTCTAGGCATAAGACCAAAAAATCCACCTCTTATGTGGGGAATTATTTTTACACA
Organism: Mixophyes fleayi; assembly: GCF_038048845.1. Taxonomy (NCBI): domain Eukaryota; kingdom Metazoa; phylum Chordata; class Amphibia; order Anura; family Limnodynastidae; genus Mixophyes; species Mixophyes fleayi. The sequence goes on from NC_134408.1 coordinate 126,466,887, forward strand.
AACTCTGACAACAGTTGTCTAGCCATTCGTAGCTTTGTAAAGCCACAGTCAGTAGAGGTAGAGACCTTAACCAACTAGGATCCTCATCCATGTTATGGCATTTGAAGCGAGTTCATGGAAAGCTGTTGGGAAAATCAGAAACTTATGCTAAAAAAATAACAACAAGCAGTTCAGCATCAGCTACCTCCCTTCTCTCATCTACACCCCAGCACCTGCAATCTACACCCCCAACACCATCATCATCAATATCCTCACAAGTGATCGGAGTTAGACCGTTTCTCATAGAGATCTCCAGGAAAGTTATATTCACCAAGATTCTTATTTAGCATAAAATGTTACTCTTTATCCATATAACAGTGACAAGAAAAAAAATAAAATATATATATATATACTGTTACCATGTCTCGCAGTCTTTAACAAGGTGCAGATACACATCAGCTTGTCCCATTTGAGTGCTTTCAGCTGACTGGGTAGGAATAGCTCGATACGCTCCTTAGCCGTGTTTGCTGTCAGGAGCTATAATGAAGCTGACTGAGTGTGTTATCACTCTCCGATATATGCGAGCCCCATCAATGAGTAAACCGGACTGAATGTCGGGCAGCGGGAAAAATAACTATTACTCACAGCTCCGTGTGAAAGCAGACCCCATGTGATCTCTTTAGTGTAATCCGGAAATATACTCCCGCTCCAGAGGGATAGATGTGGATGTATGCACCATGAGAGAAGAGATTTCTCACTGGATCCAAGACTAGCAATCACCGTGTATTACCCGCTCTTGGAACTATGAGTGGAAAGAGTGGCACCAACATGCATATTCCATGGTGAAGGAAACAGATGAACAATCATAAAAAATAAAAATATGATGGTGAAAAAACACAAGGGAAATTAAATAGTATCCCTATTGCCTCTAACGCGTTTCATTACAATAGTAACTTCTTCAGAGGGAATAGTGGTAATCACACAGGGCTCACAAGACCCTTATATGTACCTAAAAATTCAATTAACCAATTAACAATTAATTATAAATGATACGTGACCATATTGCAAAATAAATAAGGTGGATCCTGCTATAAAGGAGACTTGCCACAACAATACATGATATCTGTGATCTGAAACTAAAACACATATATCGTTTCATAGAAAATACTGTTATAATAACATATAACATATCGGATATGTCATATTCTAATATCTCTATAATGCTGAAAGTCTATATATAAAGAATAATAATAACCTAAGTAAGAATGTGTGATAAAAGTAACAATTAACGTTGTTATCCATTATAAATAACCAAGTGATGTAAAAAATATTAATAAAACCATAAAAATAATAATAATAATAAAATATACATAATAAAAAAATGTATAAAATAAAAATAAAAATTGAAATAACAATAAATGAAAAATAAATAAAAATAAAATACAAATGAAAATAAATAAATAAATATGAAGAAAAAATAAATAAAAAAATAATAAAATGTGAACCAAAACTAGAATGTAAGCTACCAAAAATAAATGTGAGTGATATAATAATATTAATAAATACAATACAGACATGTTATAAATTCGGATATATCGTACAATGTTACAGTAAACATATATTTTTCTCTCCACATTCACAAAATATTATTGAGTTCCATAGATTCATTTAAACCTTCTGGATAAACAGAATTCATTGTATGCATCCAAACTACTTCTTGTTTACAAAGCTTAATATATCTATCTCCTCCCCTATCTGTCATCTTAACATATTCTAACCCATAAACTGACAGATGGGAGAGATCACTATTATGTACCGTAGTAAAATGTTGTGAGACACTATGATTTGAATAGTTGTTCAAAATGTTGCGTCTATGTTCAACAATTCTTCTTTTCAAAGGTCTTTTTGTTCTTCCGACATATTGTAAATTGCAACTACATTGTAATAAATAGATAACATATTCTGTATTGCAATTAATAAAACCATATATTTTAAACCTGTTTTTTGTCGTTGCAGATATAACTTCTTTAGTACCATGTTGTACAAACCTACAAGTAATACAATTAGACTTAGTACATCTATATACCCCATTGAGTGGTTGTGGTAACCATGTTGAAACAGAATCATCATTACCTCGATAATAAGAAGATTTCTTCAAAAAACTAGGAGCCAATAGATTTCTTAAATTACAATTCTTTTTGAATAACACTTTCGGTCTCTCTGGAAGTATGGAACTAAGAGTGGGATCTTGTTGTAGAATAGGATAAAAATTAGAAATGATCTTCTTAATTTTATAAGATGCATTATTAAATTTAGAAATAAATGCTATCTCCATAGATTGTGATTTGGTAGATATCTTGTTACATTTATCCATCAACAACTTAGTCATATCTATTTCTTTCACTTCATCTAAAGCAGTATATAGATCCTTCAAAAGATATCCTCTATCTTTGAAGGACATAAGCATCATATGTGCTTGTAGTTCAAAATCTTCTACCTTGGAACAATTGTGCCTTAATCTCAAAAATTGGCTTTTCTAATGTTTTTCTTCCAAGGTGTGTAATGAGCACTATCAAAATGTAGAAAGTTGTTAGTATCTACCTTTTTTAAAAAATTGCGTGTAACAATCTTGGCTTTGTCAACAAACAGAGTCAAATCCAAAAAATCTATGGAAGTCCTACTTAGTGTATGGGAAAATTTTAAATTATAAGTGTTAGAATTCAGTTGTGAAACAAAATCAATGACTGATTGATCAGTGCTGCCCATACAATGAACAAATCGTCTATATAACGACCATAGAAGCCCAGGTTCGCCCCGAGATCGCCACCCCAAAAATTCGCTCGTCTTCGAACGCACCCATGTATAGGTTGGGGTAACTCGGGGCAAACCTGGTCCCCATTGCCAAGCCTATAACTTGGAGATAGTGAACCCCCTCAAATGAGAAACAATTGTGAGTCAAAATGTATGTAATTGCATAAATAATGAAATTTTGATGATTTTCTGTTAAATTTTTTGTCAAACTGAGTGTCTTACACATAATATTAATTCCTAAAATATGTGGTATATTAGTGTAAAGGGCCTGAACATCTAAAGTGAGAAAACAATAAATGATATCTTTGATTAAATGTATGAGAAGTAAACAGTCGCTTATGTATGATTTTAAAGTGCAAACTAAAGGTTGTAAATAATAATCTATATAAAAGGATAAATTAGAAGTAAGACGAACGAAACCTGAAATAATAGGTCTCTCGGGAGGTGCTAACAGTGATTTGTGGATATTAGGTAAGTGATAATAAATGGGAACAACTGGAAAAGAAATAAATAAAAATCTCCATATTTCTCTAGTAATAGTCCCTTTTTCTAGGGCAACATCAAAAAGATTTTATAGTAGAGCCTGATACTTTAGAGGCTCCTCCTCTGCCTCCCCTCTCTGCCTCGCCCTACACTGGCTTCCCTTCCCCTACAGAATCCTCTTCAAGCTCCTCACCATCACTTACAAGGCTCTCTCCCACTCTACTGCCCCTACATCTCTAACCTCCTCTCCATACACACTCCGGCCCGCTCCCTGTGCTCAGCCAATGACCGCCACCTCTCCTCCTCTCTTATCACTTCTTCCCACTCCAGAATCCAAGACTTTTCCCGTGCAGCCCCCCTTCACTGGAATGACCTCCCTCGTTCCATCCGTCTCTCTCCTACTTTGTGCTGCTTCAAACGTGCACTAAAAACTCACCTCTTCTGCATAGCCTACCAATCATCTACTTAACCCCTCACCTCCGCTACTCGCTCTCCCTTCTCTCTTCTGGCTCCCCTTGTGCCTGATTCTGTCTACCCTCCTTTAGGATGTAAGCTCACATGAGCAGGGCCCTCTTCCCTCCTGTCTCCTCACCTGTTCTTCTGCTCCGTGCTTATTGCAGCAGCCTGCCTGGAGTTTCTGAAGTATTGGTATTTTTGTTTATTGTTCTGTACTGTTTCACCCTGTATAGTCTACTGTTTGTACTGTGTACGGCGCTGCGGAAATCTTGTGGCACCTAACAAATAAATGATAATAATAATAATAATAATAGGGTTATCATCATCAACATCAACATTTATTTATATAGCGCCAGCAAATTCCATAGCGCATAACAATTGGATATGTGGCAGAATATTATAAAACTTTTTTATCCAAGAGCTGGCGCAAAGCCTCCTGTCTGTAGTCAGCTAAATTCTGAACAACTACACCTCCACCCTTGTCTGCTGACTTATTAATAATAGAGGAATCTTCCATCAAATCCTTTAATGCTTTTTTCTCTCCCCTACATAAATTTGAGTGTTTTTTTCCTGAATTGGAACATAGTTTCTTAAAACTATTATATGTCAATTTATAAAAACAATCAATACTGGGTCCCTGAACTTGTGTAGGGTAAAATTAAGATTTATTTTTGAATTTGTGGGTATCAATATTACTCAAACAAGGGCCACTGGTATCATAGATGTCATAAATCGGAATGGTGGTACCCTCCAACACTTGATTTTCCTCCCATAAATCTTCTAAGATAGTGAGAGCTTTGTCATCTTCTTTATCTAACAGTATACAAGTAGGGTATTCATTCTTTTTCTTTTGTTTTTTAAACGCAAAATATTTCTTGTGGCCAAAAGTTCTCGTGAATCTATTCAGCTCAACAAAAAGTTCAAAAATATTTGGGGTATTTGAAGGTGCAAAATTTAACCCTTTACTGAGTAATGAAATTTCAGCAAATGAAAGTTGTCTATCAGAAAGATTAAATACTCCTTTTGTAGCTAATGAGGTCTCCTTTTCTTTATGGAGCCCCAATCTTCTTCCTCCTCTCTTACCTCTGTAACATCTCTGGATCTCTTTGGAGTCAGAGAATACAGTGGTTGAAAGGGGTTTGGATGTCGAAGTTTTTTCTCCCATGGGGAGTTCCGGTCTAAACAACCTTTCTTTTGAAAAAAATCTATCTTTAGGATGGGCTCCTGTATGGAGATGCCCCATATTGTGAGCCTCAGATTCTCTCTGATTAGACAAATCCTCTGATCTGTCTGGAGATCGAGATATATTAGCTTTAGAATATCTAGAAGAATAATAGGTGGATCGTTTGTTGAATGAACAATTTGTAGCGCTGCAAATCTTTTTGTGTTGCTTATTGAATTTCTTCTAAGAAGAGCAGCGTTATAGGGTCCCATTCAGCCCATAAGATATGGGCAACATTTTTGCCTAGTTTGTGGTAGCAAACTCATGCCAAGCTACAACAAGTAAAATAAAATAAATGAGAAGAATAGGGGAGACCATTATGTACTGGGTAAAACAGATGTGTGGAAGGTTTTTAATAGCTTCGAGTTTAAAGTTTACTGCCTGGCAGACAGGGGCTGGCTGGCAGATGTTAGCTGTGGCGTATAATACAATCAAGTAGTCCTGTGTGTGCCAGCTCCAGAAAGTGAATGACAAGGCTTTAAACATCTTCCTCTCCATTCACCCCCAGAAAAAAAGATCTGTGACCACTCAAAAACCAGGCAAAAGTGGTGATGTTGCCTATAGCAACCAATCAGATTCTAGCTATTATTTGCAGAATGTACTAAATAAATGACAGCTAGAATCACCACTTTTAAAACCTGCCGGAAACTCGCAACTTGGTACGTTTATCCCCAGGTCTTTGGCCAGACCAATGATGCAAGCTGTGTGGTGGAGGAGAGGAATAATTACAGATTACTTTTCAATCTTCCCTTTCCCACCAATTGTGTCAGATAAACGTTAGGAGGAGGTTGATGTACAGGGAATATAAAGCGTCTTCAGAGGTGGAATATTATTTTTCTTTATAAAATGTATCCTATTCTGGAAATAATATGCTATCTCTACCACCTATTCTTAATTTAGGAACGTGAAATGTTAGTATTTAATTAAGAAGAGTATTTAGCAGACTTGTCATGATTGGGATTGTAGTGCAGCGAGGTGAGCTTATACTGCATTCTGTGTAACCGTTATAAGTGAAACTGCTCAGCAGCAATGTATCCTGGGAAATTATCTTAAAACATTATCAACTATGGGGCTCATTGTGAGTGGGGTGTACGCCCTTATGCTTAGCATAAAATACACAAACCTGCACATGCTCACAATAAAGTGCTCTCCGACGTCCGTATACAAATGTGGGACTTGCTCCTCCTTACCTCTGGAGAGGCAGAATGCAGACCGAGGACAGTAAGGGCACATTATTACGAACTAAGGACCCACACATAGACGCAGATATGCTTGTCAGTAACTACATATATTGTGGATGCCTGAGGGCTGGTGCAAATACATACTGATGATGGTGATGACAGTCGCCAGCAGGGGCAGGCTGGGCTGGGGGACAGGGGGACATCTGCCCCCCGGGCCGATCCCATAGTGGGCTACTTTGAGCTGGCTCACTGGGCCACATTCATTGTTTTCCCTTTAAAATGTTCCTAATAGGCTGCTGAGTCAAGTCTTGCCCCCCAGGCTAAAATTTGCCAGCACTAGCCGCTTCTGATTGGCTGATTGCGATTCACCTCTGCAGCTTTCTTCATGGCGCGTGCCTATATTATATGTGTGGCCGGATTGAATTTGTTTCTAAAAAATTATTCCTGGTGTATTTTAGTTTTGTTTTTTTTTTAAATCACAAATAATACCGAATGCATTTTTCATTATCAAAACAAATGTAAACAAACTTTTATCGTGCTTATGACCTGTTTGGGTGTAAGTACGTCTAACGTAAACCTGGCACATATGTAACTGGTGCAGCGCTGGATGTATCTTTAGATGCCTCTGAGTATATGGGTGTAAATGCGCTATTATTACATGCAGCTTATTAGAGCTCTCTATTTTGATGTTTATTTGTCCAACTCACCATGATCCCCTATGTCTACAGTTTAATGGTCAAAATTACTGAAACACTGACCACTGATACAACCAAATGTCATTTAAAAAAACGTAAAAAAAAATATAAACAAAAACAAAAAGCAAAATATATAAACAACAAAAGTAAAATGTTTGCTCCCTAAATAGACTGTTGCTGTCTTTATTTTTATTGCCAGATATTATATTTCTGTGTAAAAGTTGCAACATGTGTCAGGATCCTCTGTGCAGCTTTCCATTCACTCCAAGTCTCACAGTCTGGTCTATCTCCTTCTCCTACGACCAATGTGACGTGGTGGTGCCTAAATACGCTCTCTGGGCCCCTCCACTTCTCAATTATATATCTAATAATAATCGTTATATTAGGCAACACACCTCATATATGGCATATGTTTCAAATGCTGATCAGAGCTGGTTTATTGTGATACAGGTGGGTGTCATGACACACAACATTTTGGAGGTGGGGGACTCCAACCCCCCCCCCCCTCTTCTTCAGGTGAAGTCACTCCAAGCAGACAGGAAACAGGTGGATAAAAGCAGCAGCTGTATATGACATTGATGTATCTTTCATTTACACACAGATCTGTTTACCTCTTTTGACCACATATCTCTTAGATGTATCATTATTTCTTATGAATAAATGTAATTTAAATAATTTGATAACCTTTATCTTCTCTGTACCTGTGGTTTACCTCTAATAAGCTGAGATTTCATTATTTCAGCAACCCCTGTACTGCTCTCCATTACCATCTCTGGCCCCAGTCATTATCTCACACACCACTTCTCTGCCCATTTCAGGAGCATTTATTAAGAAAACAAAGGAAAAACAAGCACAATATATTTTAAAATATATTTATTAAGATTTTCTTTCAAATTAAAATATACTCTATTGTTATTTTGCATAATAAACTAGTAAAATATGTTTACAGATTTGTCTATGGCTCTTACAAACTTGTTCTATAAGAGAACCAAGATAGAGGATACCCCTGGACTCACGAGGAGTCATCCTTCATCGCTCAGGAGAGGAAAAACCCCCTGTGGTGGAAACCTCTGGGGAACCATTGCTGCAAGGACTCCCCTTCCCTCTGGGCATTAAGGGGCTATGCAGAGTAGGGGCGGGCTGTCCCGGAGGGCAGCGGCCCCCTGGGCCGCTCAGTCCTACCGCTGATAGGGCCGGGCGATAGGCCGGCCGGCCGCCCCCCGGATAAATTATCTCCTCTTTTTACCGCCGGCCGCATCCCATGACACGGGATGCGGTCGTGTCAGCACACAGGCGGCCGCATCACGTGTCTAGTGATGCGGCTCCCTGTGCGCCAGCCCGCGCCTGCCAGCCCGCGAATGATGCAGAGATAAAGTAATGAGCCTTAATCAAATATTCACGGCCATCCCCTTTTTAGAATAGTAATAGCACCCTGTTAGAACTGCAAATCTTAGAATTTCCAAACAAGCTCAAGGTCATTTTTAGGGTAGTCAAGCTCCAAGTCTGCAGGCACATCCAAGTGAGGTATAGGTTTTTGGACAATATACTTACCTAATACAGGCACATCCACAGGTTTATGATGATATACTTACCTAATGCTGGCCTTTTTTGGCGAGATGGCTACAACTTTCTGTGGTAAATGTCAGAGGATGGCAAGGTGCAGAGGATGTAGTTAGTATGTGCAGGAGAGCTGGTGATGTTTGCTGGTGCTGGGTCAGTGTCCTGGCTGTGTGTGACAGAGGGTGGAGTCTTGAAGCAGTGATATCAGCAGTTACCATTATGATGTCACAACATGACCTCACTCAGCTCAACATTCCATAAAGAGGCAAAGTTCACAGGCTATTTATCACACATCTGTCCATATAGTCCTCTGTATCCAAGGATTTATTTTCTTCTCATTTACTTTCACTCAACTCCTATCACATATTGTCATTTAATATATATTATTTATCTGACACTCTTTTAAATTTATTTCTAGACATCTAAATATGCTGCTAATTAGGCCCATAACTATCAGAAGATGGCAGTAATTAAAAGAAAAATGTTTCATGGTTTCTATTTTACAAAGACACAATGGCCAGGCCTATAGTTTTTATCCCTATAATTGACATTAAAATATAATGAAAATAATGATTTCCAAATAAAACACTGCTCCCCATCACACAATACAACATTATTGGCATTACAAAAATTTTCAAATTATTTAAGTAATTTAACAAATCTCCTAATTTCCCAATAATACTTCTTTGGTGGTGCTCCCTTCCCTCTCCATAGTAGGGGAGATATGACATAGAGGGTCTGAGGCTTCCAGTTAATGACATTGGTTTATATATCTCCTTCTGCGGGGAGACAAGTAGCTGAAGGTGATCAGTAAAGGTGCCAGCTATATATGACACCGGGACCCTGCTACATAGAGTACATGATGGGTGACCAATAAGAGGGGACCACCAGGTACCATTATTGGGAAGGGAGGGGATGTAGTAAATGTAAATAAAGTTTAAAGAACTTTCAACAACAATGAGCAAACAGTTCAAATTTGCTCTTAATCAAATCAGTTCTACATGAAACTCCCTTACAATGAGTGATCAGTAAATGTCACTATCTGCTGTGATAAATCTAATAATCTGATAATTTATACATAACTATACTTGCCGCTATTGGACCTCCCCTCTGGGGGCAAGCAGACAACACTGGACCATGAGCAGTGGCCCATCCTTAGGGGTGGTTTTAGTATTGAAGTAAATATGAAAGTTCCTTGTTACATATGTAGTAGCTGCGTTAGTCACCAGCGCCTCTTCTTCCACTTGTACTTCTGTTTTCATATCTCCTGCTGTCTGGCTCAAGTCAGTGAATAAGTCATCACATCAGATAAACAGCAGAATATTTTAAAGCAGCTCGTATCCTGGGGTTAGACAGTGGGCAGTGGGGTCTATGGCAGATTGTGCAGACTGGCTGAAGTATCTCCTTACCACACATTCTAGTGAATGCCCACTGGCCTCACCTCCACAAGAAAATATTCTGCCTCCCAGAAAATGCTCTCTGCAACCAAGAGTATAAGTGCTGGAGCCTGTTACTCTGCATAAAGGACTGTCTAATGGTAAGCTGATTGGGCTCTTCATAGAGCACAGTGAGATGGTTTATAGAAATCTATTCCTACGAATCCTGGTAACTGAAGCTTCTCAGGAAACTGAATTCTAGGCAAATAAGCATTTTAGTTAAAGAATTCCAGTATAAGTCACTCCCCAACACCTCTACTTCCTAATGCTCCCTCTGTCACTATGCTCGTCATACACTGACTGCAGGAGGACGTATGCATCACACACAGCCCAATGACTGTGTGCGCATCCCTCCTGGCATCTTCAGTAGGAACTGACATTATCAAGGATCCCCAAGGTCTTATGCTTTAACAGTGCCCAATGCTGTTTGGCTGGCTGGATGCGGCCTTATTACTCAGTCACCATCCAATTTTGGTCTTTCTACGGGAGCCCTGTTGGCCATATGTTGTTATTTCTTGTTAGTTTATTGCGGTAATTTGCTACGGCTGCAATAAGTAGCAATAATAAGCAGCCTTATACCTGTAATCCGGGCTCTATTGATACTCCCTTAGTCTCTCTCAATAGACTAAGCTGCACAGTAGTAAAGGGACAGTCTTGCAGTGAACCGAAGTGAAACTCTGTCATTCTGACTCACCGCCAAACTGATCTCACACCACTGCTTACTGTGTGTTGTGCGCCAATTTGTAGGGTGGGCGCGGGGGAGGCCGGTGCCTATTCGGGCCTGATGAATATTACTGCAGTACAACCGCTTATAATTAAATAAAAGATATAAACCAATTATGTCTGCACTATTTATCATTTTAAAAAAACGATTCTGTATCTGTAGTAATTATACATTGCATATGATCCCATTCAACTAATAAATAAATGGTGTGCTGTACTTTCATCTGCTCCAATAGTAATCAGATACGTGTGAGTATCAGCGCTTTCTTACATTTCAGACACATCTTCTATCTACTGTAATATCAAGCTATAACACACCACAATTAATTGTGACCAAATAAAATCTACATAAAGTTGCTGTACAGCCATTAATAACAAAGTGAGGGGTTAAGACATAATTGGCTTATATCTTTTTCATTATTAGCGTTTGTACTGCAGTAATATTCATTTGGATATACATAAGTGGTGTGTAACAGCTTGATAGAAGACCAGTGTTTGAAATGTAGGACAGCACTGATCTTGCTAATCACACACATCTGATGAACATGGGAGCTGGTGAAAGAACACGTATGCCATTTATTTATCAATTGAAATGCACAGTTTTGTTTGAAAGCGGGTATACATACTATTAGAAGGTTAGATGCAGGTTGTTTTATGTTATTTCTGTATGTTTTAAGAACGTTTATGTGATTTATTCTACTTCCGACTACACCTGAATCCCGCTGATTGAAGTAGAGGATTGGTTAAGAGAGGTTTAAATACACAGAGGAATGCTTCTTTCCATTCCTTGAAAAAGATTGTGACAATTGAAACGTTGACGTCAGGTTCGGTGATTACTTACCGCATAGATATTCTCAGATACAGTAAGCCGGCACCCCGGAGTCACCATCTAGCGGGGATTCATGTATTAGATTATATGCTGTTTTACCATCTATATGTGGTAAGGATCCGTGTGTACTGATGTCCGGGATTGATTTTTAAGGAATGTATTTTGTTTGTCTGTATTTTTATCCAGTTGTCATATTGGTAATAAAGCTCTATCAGTGATTTTATACCCTCCTAGTTTATTTCTATTAGTGAATATATATTTTCCATGAACCGATTATCGGTTGACTTATTTTACCTTTACCATGGTTACCTCTGCAAGAGTTATCTTACCAACATAAAATAAAGACACAGAGACTTGTTTTGGCAAAATGAAAGGTCAAAAGTTTATTGAAAGATAAATATGCTGAAAAGAGGTGGCAAATATAAGCAGACCAATCAGCCCTCAGGCCACACCTGTAACTTGTAATCTCTGTCCAAAATTATTTGGACAAGTCTGCTAAATGCCAATCTTCCCCATTTGGCACATTAGCTGAGGCCCGCCCACCTAAGCGGAGCCCCATAACCTGAAGGGTTATTCTGACTAATTGCCCAATCCCTTTAGGGGAGAGTGCCTACCACGCCTCGATTGTAACCAAATTGGCAACTAATTGGGTTGCTTACTGCCACTACTAACCTTTAATTATGAAAATCACTCGACATTCAAGACAAACAAATACACACTCTGAGACTAAAAATAGGGACTTGGCAAACTCTCCAGACGCCAAAAGGAAGCTAACTGCTCTTCCCATACGTTATAAGCCTTCCTGCATATAAGCCTTCCCCCTACATCCCTTCTGATTGGCTGACTCACTTTCCAATACACCCAGCTAAGATAACTCTTGCTATACCTCATATTTTTGACCTACATGCACCCTCAGCGTTTATATCACTTCAGGCTAATTCCAGCCCTCTGTTATTCTAAACGGCTTATCGGTTGACTTCTTTTACCTTTACCGTGGTTACCTCTGCAAGAGTTAACTTATCAACATAAAATAAAGACACAGAAACTTGTTTTGGGGAAATGAAAGATCAGAAATTTATTACAAATAATAATACATAATAATTAAGGAAAAACACTACTACATTCGCGCGCAACGCAGGGTGACCCATGCGGAGGTAAAACCGTAAACCCCGGGGTGCCACCAGCCAATCAGGCCCCCGAGGAAAAGAAATGGAAAAATCCCTCCGCGCCTCCTTTTAACAAGACAAGCAACGCATGTCATGGGTCAGCCTTACCAATTTGCTTCAATTAAGCCTAGAGCGCAAAGGATGGCCTAACATACTGTCTAAAACACTTTGATCTCCACCTAGCCAAGGCCATGATATTCTGCTCTGAAACAACCTCCCCCATTGCAACTTTAGTCGCTCCTATTCTAAAAGAATGAGTCCCATAATCTGCTTTATTGAAACCGAGCTTAGCAACACAATTCTTAAAGACAGCAGAAATCTGGAACTTCATAAGGGGGTACCCATCACGATGCCTAAGCCAATTACCACCAGGAGCAGGGGCCATATCTCTATACAACCTTGTTAACTCAACCGGGCAAACTACAATATCCTGACTACGATGCAAGCTAATCCTCCTCCCCCTACCCAACGGATCAGTCTTTGATCTATGGATCTTACAAGCTATGCTGTCATAACTGACACAACCCCGAACCAATTGCTAATCTAGAGGAAGGAACAACTCACCTATTCTAAAAGAACTGAAAAAAGCCATTGCAAAAGCCACCCGAAACAATGCAGCCTCAAACTCATTGTCAGCAACTAACGAAACCACATTCATCAGACCTACTAACAATCCCTTGTCAATAGGTTTACTCTTGTCTTCCACCGCAGGGGAGATTCTAGCCCAACCTCTTAAAGCTTTACGAACCAAAACATGCTTAGTAACATCGCGTTTACCTTTAAGCTGAAGAAAAAAGGAAATACCTGACAGAGTCAACACCATACAGGGCTTAGATTTACCCGCCTGAAAAAACAATGCCACACAAAAGAGGATGCGCTGCTGCTCAGTCTTACCTCGAACCTCCCTTGATTCACAAAACCCTTCCCAGGACTACCAAGCCTCCTGATATTTCTTCAAGGTGCCCGATGCTACCGAATGTTTAGCAAGCTCCTTTATACCAGCCTTATAATCTGCCAGACAAAATCAGGGCATTAAACACCAACATCATTAGCATTAGGCTAGCAAATAATTTTTTTTCCATAGCCACAATAATAGGGAACAATTCCAACAACAAGAGAGTCCTTGTGAGACCCTCCTGCCGCCAAGAAAAATGCCAGGATGCCGCACACCACTCCCCGCCAAGGGAAGCACCAAACCCAGAAGAACCGGCAGCATCCGTAAACAATTGAAGCTCCACATTATTGGCAGCAGGCAAGGTCCACAAACAAACTCCATTGAAACTTTCCAAAAACAAGCGACACATAGCCAAATCGTCCCTAATTTCCTTTGATATCCTAACAAAATGACGGACCCTTGGTTGCCTACCACCCGCCCTCCACCACTTATGTCCCTCTCTTTTGACCCTCCACCATCCCCATGGGCCGTTAGACATGGAAGGCCCCAAGCTGCCTGGCAGCAACAGCCCCCTCATGACACCCCGTTTCTGTTCTCACTTGAGTCACAATCTAGAGGGCCTCCTTTTACCCTTGGTCACGCCCCCCCCCCCCTATAAACGCACACGGAGAACATGGCCCGGTTTCCCACACATGCCCCGGCAGGCCCCTACCATTCGACACAACTGGCCGTATTGCACACCAGCTTAAAACCCACATACATCATCCACCCCTCTGGATCTTTCCCAATCCTGGCCTTTTCCCCCACACTTCTTTCAGAAACCACCCAGGTCCTCAGATACGGCCAGCAGGCACCGAACCTACCTGTGTCACGACATGGGAGACTCACTCGGTGATGCATCCAGTTGGGCAGCCCCTTCCCAACCCCCAGTTCTCACCATTTTCTACGAATGCCCTTCAAGGCTGTTCACAGCAAAATGATTCCAGCCTTACCTGACCCTCAGCTAGACCTACCCCTACCCTCTATATCCGATTCAAGAATCCCTCCAGCCCCGGCTTTCACGGTGCTCATTTCTTCCCCGCACCAGATACAATCTGCTTTACAGACATTGTCACTACCGCCAGGTCAGGATAGAGGAGTTACCTCTCTAACTGTTTCTCAAGATATGCTGAAGGTTTCCTCTGTCTCAGTTTCTCAGGCTGCCATCAAAACCTCATACAGAAGTCAGACCTAAGCCCAGTCAGGAACACTCGGAGGAGAGTAATCAGGGGTCCGCAGTGGCAGCAGCCTTGGCAGCGCAAGAAGCAAACACGGAAAGGCAAGCGGGGCAAGTGGGTGAGCATGAAATTCGCACCACGCAGTCAACGCAAATACTCAGTCCACCTAGATCAACAACGAGTGAGGGCTCTTCAGGTTCAGAGCAGAGATCGTGCAAGCGTATAAGAATTTTAAATCAGCACTATAAAGGAGCGAAGAGTTCATATAGAAACGTAGATCCGAGAACTGTTAGTCCGGTAATATAAGGCGGACCCCTAGTTAAATGTGAAAACACGGTTCTTCTCACTTTAATTCATCCTAGTGTAAGGAATAAGATTCGTAAAGGTTATAATGTGGATATGTTCTCTCTCACAGAAACAACGAGAAAGGAATCCATAGCAGCATGCTCCAAAGGAGGTTTAGGCTTAGAGGCATTTTGTTGTTTCCCTAACTAGTTAATAGGTGTTTGTATGTTTGCGGGATGCTACTTAGAGACCAGAACACAGGCCAACATAGACGTATGGCACTACCTCACCTTATCACAAAAATTACCATCTGCGACGGTCCGATAATATGGCGTAGATACGATGAGAGTTTCAGAGGGAAGGTTTTGGGTCAGCGAATGATCCCCTTTGCATTTAAACATGTAGAGACATGGATGGCGCTTTATGAGACCTAGCGTAACAGGCGCCCAAGCAACAGCGGACACCAGGTTTCCATCGGCGGTGAGGCACGGCCCTCCCTGGGTCTCCAGGAACCGCTGTTTCGCCTTTAACTCCACCATATGCTTTCGGGGAGACTCATGCAAGTATCAGCATACATGCTCGACCTGCCATGGGACTCACCCAGCAAAAGATTGCCCCAGAGGCTCAGGGAACATGGGCAGGGGTCGCAATAACCCCGGAACCTCTGGGCAAGGCCCCGTCACCCATTAACATTCCAGCTTTGAACAGATGGCTGAATTAATTCCCCAATGCCTCCCAGTCTCACTTCCTAAAACAAGGCTTTTAAGATGGATTTTCAAATTCCCACATGTAGGGAGGTAAGATCAAAAAAACTTAAATCAGCTTATTTGCTGCCGGACATATTGTTAGAAAGGTTTAGAAGGAAGTCGGTTTGGGACGCATGGTTGGTCCTTTTAAATCGCCTCCATTAGCCAATTTGGTAATTTCCCCAGTAGGTGTAGTTCCTAAAAAGATCGAAGGAAAATTCCGTCTAATTCAGCATCTTTCCCATCCATAGGGGTGCTCTGTCAATGACGCCATCGAGGTCAGCAATAGCTCGGTAGTTTATCAGCCTTTAGATGCTTTAGTCAGGCATTTTGAAAAGGAGACACAGCTGGCGAAGCTGGATATTGAATCTGCGTTTCGACTGCTACCTCTCCACCCCGAGACATTCCATTTAATGGGTTTTAGTCTGCCAGACAGTTTCTTCATAGATAGGTGCCTTCCCATGGGGTGTTCGATCTCATGCACATTTTTTGAGATGTTCAGTTCCTTCCTGCACTGGTGTATCCAGGCCGGAACAGGCCACCAAGGGATAGGACACTACCTACATGACTTCTTGTTCATAGGCCCGGCACTATCTTCGGCATGTAGTGACACATTATCATCAGCTGAAGCTTTGTTTAAGTATATGGATGTCCCAATTGCTCATGATAAGACGGAAGGTCCCACAGCCGGCTTGTCTTATTTGGGCATTGAGATTGACACAGTTGCCGGGTGCTGCAGGTTACCTCTGGATAAGGTCAAGAAGCTATTGGATTTAATAAAGGAGGTACTTTCAGCCCTTTTAAGGCCTCTTCGTCGTGCTCAGTCCCTTTTAGGCTCCTTTACTTTTGCCTGTCGCATCATCCCGATGGGTAGAACATTCTGTAGGAAGCTTCAGCTGGCCACGGCCGGCTTGGTTAAGCCAAACACAAGGATCCAACACGCGAGACAGTTGAAACAAGATTTGCGAATTTGGTTGAAATTTCTGCAGAGTTTTACTAGGATTCGTATATATGGCCTGCCCCTGTTGTTTCCAGTCCAACCCTAAGCTGCACACGGATGCCTCCGGTGCCATTGGCTTTCTTCCAGGGAAATTGGTGGGCCGCCGAGTGGCCTGCATCTTGGGAAGACTATGTGCTTGTATCGAATTTGCTAGTTTTAGAACAATTCTCCATAATAGATTCTCTGGAGCTGTGGGTCCATATGCTAAGCGGTGGAAACGTGGAATTTTGGTGAGACAACCTCGGGGTGGTGCAAGCAATTAACAGCCAAACCACCACCTCGTTACCAGCAGTCAATTTACTGCAGAAACTAATCTTGCACTGTCTCACTCACAATATCACATTTCGTGCACGTTATGTCCCCGATACAGAGAACGTAATAGCTTACTCCCTCTCACGGTTCAACTGGCGTTGCTTTAGTGAGCCAGCCCCTAATGCGCAACTAACCGGTACCCCTTGTCCTTCTTATGTTTGGCAGATGGTCCAACTGGCATAAGGCAACAGAATTTTCCCTGGCCAACACCACCAAGAGGACGTACCGTTCAGCATGATGCCAATGGGTAAATTGGGTAGGCGACAGGGTGATGTCCCCCCAACAACAACAAGGTGACATATGCGATTTCCTGTGGTTCAGATATAATGATGGTGTTTCTAAAACCTCCATGGCCATGACACTAGCAGGAATTTCTTTTATATCACAGTTACACAATAGGTTTGACCCCTCAAAATCATTCCTCATATCCAAAGCCCTTAAAGGCTGGGCAAAGAGCCGTCCCACAGTTCAGGATAAAAGAAGACCCATTGATAATGAGATACTTAAGCAAATCATTGGTGTATTGCCAGTCAACTGATTCATTCGAAGCTCTTTAGCGTTGCTTTTCCCTCGCTTTCGATGGAGCCATCCGCATATGTGAGCTAGTTCCTCAGTCCAAGGATAGTCATGGTGCAGCCTTGCTAGCTAGGAACATGGTTAGCATTGAAGGGTAGCATCAAAAAACCTTAAATCAGCTTATTTGCTTCCGGACATACTGTTTGAAAAGGTTCAAAAGGAAGTCGGATTGGGACGCATGGTTGGTCCTTTTAAATCGACTCCATTAGCCAAATTGGTAATTTCCCCTGTAGGTGTAGTTCCTAAAAAGATCGAAGGAAAATTCCGTCTAATTCAGCATCTTTCCCATCCACAGGGGCGGTCTGTCAATGATGCCATCGAGGTCAGCAATGGATAAGGTCAAGAAGCTATCGGATTTAATTGGGGAGGTACTTTCAGCCCCTTTGAGGTCTCTTCGTCGCTTTCAGTCCCTTTTAGGCTCCTTTAATGTTGCCTGTTGCATCATCCCCTGCCAAGGACCCCTTGGCTGGCTTTCAGCGGTCGCCAATGTGGAGTCCAGGAAGGGCGCAGCCGCCTCTTCAGTCCAAATTTAACACCAGTCTATCGTAAAAGAGTTTACTCCTGGGAGCAGTGGGCAATGGTATGACCTTCCATTGTTTGGCTTTGCGTTTTGCCTGCTGACTGCTCTGCTCTCACCGTCAATTCTGGTTTCCCTTACCTAAAAATAAACTGTTACTTTTTGCCAAGTTATAAGCTGCATGTGTGGTTATTCTTGATTTAAAGTTATAAGAATTAGTTTCTTATTATTACTTATTATTTCTTATTATTACTTATTATTATTACTTAGGTTAAGTATATGGGTTAAGATATATGACTTATGCAGTTTATAGACATGAACATTAATAAAATATATACATTTTATATACTTATATAGAGAAACCATCACTCTAACCAGCATTGCTCTCATCTCGGGCTCGTTGCCGTTGGGAAGGTTTTCCACTTGGAGGTCACAAATGTGAACCCTCTAAATATGGCCTGGTCCTTGGCTGCTATTGATGGTCTCTGGGCCTCTGCTTTCTCCATCCAGTTTAAATCCATCTCTCTGGAGGGTGAGTGTGTAATCGTTACCTATAGAAAAGCAAAACAAAAGTGTACTTTAGCTATAACTGTATTTTTTTTAGGAGATACAGAAATTATTTATGATGCTGCCAATTGTTCTTCTTTTTGAGCAGTTTGGGTCTTATTCATCATTGGACGCATCTTGTGTTTAAATAACGGTCACATAACATGATCATAGTTCTGCCCTTATTCAAATACAAGCGTATCTCACATTACTAGCTGTATGTAGACTGCTGTATCTTAGTCGTCAGTATCAGTCAGCACTTACACCTATTCTGTAGCTAGTGCAAATGATGTGGCTAAAAAACATGTACTGAAGAGAAAACCAGGACTTGAATCAACCACATCTGTGTTGTCACTCCCACAGCATGGCCTTACTGTACATTGCCTACGTTCATTCACCCCTTCCTTATCATATTCCGCCCCTCAAGTCGTAGGCAGTGGTAAATGTCACTTGTGTTCAGAGAGGAATTGCATGCAATTGCATTCACTGTTGCAAGGTACATTTCTGAGCATGCTCAGAGCTATTTCACACAAGATAGGGCGCACAAAGGGAATTAGGTCTAAAGATTAATCAGGCTCCTTATGCAACATTGCTGCAGATCGCTGAATGAGATATCATAGAAGTGGCGCAAATATAGAAAGTTATCGCTCAGAACAACAGTTTTACAGATGTCACTAAATTATTGCACAATTCATTAAATAATGGCTGTTTTTTCATCTAGCACACAAATACTCGCTAGCTTATTTTTACACTGAAATTTAAAGTAGATCTAGGACATGCCCTTCCCCAACTATATATCTGTCCCCACATTTTAAATTTACCTCCCCCTCCAACGCAACATGGATTTGCCCAGGTGCAACGTTACTTCTTTTTTATGCTTTGCCCTTAATGACTCAGGTCAGAAGAGTTTATTTAGATTAAAGCAGCATATATTTATTAGAGATGCTCACTAACCCCCGTGAACTGGTTTTGGTTTTGGTCTTGGATCTGGATTAGCTTTGTGTTTTGATTTTGGTTTTGGTTTTGGTTTTGGCAACACTGCCCTTGTGTGTTTTGGTTTTGGTTTTGGTTCTATATTTTTTTGAAAAATTGCTAAATTATGCTAAAATCACATAGTTTTGGTCTTTTTTGGTTCCTACATTATTATTAACCTCAATAACATTAATTTCAAGTAATTTGCAGTCAAATTTGACCACCTCACAGGTCACAATATTATTTTCATACACTTCCGGACAAATACTGCAGCGACCTGGCTGAATATTAAGCAACAGAGCAATGACTCAAACACACTGCAGGTCCTAGCACATCTAGAAAATATTGGTACACAGCAGTGGCAGAAAAGAAAAGTGGTGCAAGATGGAATTGTCCTTGGATCATGAAACCAGTTATGGTTCATTTGATCACTCCAACCGTTTCTTGGATAACTGAGGTATTTCTACAGCTAATACATGGCGACGAGCGCTGAACCCCCCACCCCCCGGGATGCATGCATTTATCAGACCCAGACCAATCCAGGGTTACCTATATAACACAGTACAATGTGACTGCAGATTTAGAAGAGCAAGACTGCCAGCCATCTTATTTCTATTTCAGCAATGACAATTAGCAATGGATCGCTCCTCTTTGTGTGTAACCTATATAACACCTATATAATTTGACTGCAAAATCATAAGAAAAGTCTGCCAGCCCTAGTATTTGTATTTTAGCAATGACAATTAGCAATGGAGCTCTCCTAAATGTCACTGTAGACTTTGTTGAACACTGCTACCCCTCCTCTTTCTATTCTATCTGTGTTGCTGCCCAACTGCTCTACAGACTGTGCTACCCCTTCTGTGTCTCTCTGTGAAATGGCGCTAGATCGCCGTTGAGGGCGGTACTTATAGAATTCAAAACTCGCGAGATCCAAAATCAGACGACGTAACGATGACGTCTTGCCTCGTTTTCGATTCCGAAAAAGCGCGAAAGTACCGAGCCGGCTCGGCTCAGTACTTGGATATGTTACTTTTGGGTGTGTTCGGTTCTCAGGGAACCGAGCCTGAGCATCTCTAATATTTATATACATGTATTACAGAGTGATGTAAAAAATAACTACAGCTGTTATGACATCACAGCAGCAAAACTGTTAGAGGTATTGAAACAGGTTGAAATGTTGGAAGGGCACACTGTAACTGTGTCTAGAAACTCTATCACAATTGTAAATCACTATTTTCTGACGACAGATTCCTAAATGTTTTTTTCAAAGTGTAGGACAACACAGGTTTGTGAGGGAATCATCAGATACAACCAATACATTTACTGGGGAGATTTCTGTCTTTCTAGTATGGAAATATATTAAGCTAATGCAGTATACCTGTAATCATGTGTATTATGGGAATTATATGCCATTGGTCAGATAAAAGTAATTACACAGTGGAGGTAATTTATGAATTGCTCCCAGTGCTTACTATAAAATGCCTTGATTTCCTATCACCTCTTATGGATGTTCCACCCAGAGCACTACTCCGTGCTCTAGAGAGATGCTTCCATAAACTAGAAGTGTATCTCTGTGTGCAGAGAGGCTAATTAATCTCTAGAAGTCACTGCGCAAAGGTCAGTTTTTCTCCTAAAATTCTATATTATATATGACAACTTTGAGTATGTGAAGCTCAAAATGCAACTTAAGGACAAAAGAGTTAAATTAAACGTTTAGGATGAGACCCAAAGATCACCAGCGATGAGCTAGTGCAAAAGAAAACCTGGTTTCTGCAATGATCTGGAAATGTAGGTGTGCTGGTGTGCCTACTACCTGATGTGTACAAATCTCCCTTATCAGTGGCGCACGCAGAAGGGGTTTCTGGGTCTCCAGAAACCCCCCCTTCTCTAAAAAAGTGCCCTACATATCGGCACTGTACTATACAGCAGCCACGGCGCTGTCTAAGAAGCATCCGCGGCGGTGCTGTATGTATACAGCACCACCGCGGATGCTTCTTTGACAGCGCCGCGGCTGCTGTATAGTACAGTGCAGCCAAAACGTGTGCGGCAGCTCTCTAGGGTTTTTTTTTTTTCCGGGAGCTGAGGAAACCCCCCCTGAAAAATCCTCCATGCGCCCCTGCTTATTCTACACAAGTCCTCTGACTGTGCAAACTAGTGGTTTTCCACTAAAATCATCATTGTCAGCGGATGTTTTCACATATGTGAATTCAGCTAACAGAAAGTATGGTTAAAGTAATAATAAAGTATTTTCTACTTATACGTCTCCAGAGGGTGAAAGGAAACTCTTCCAAATGTGCCTTGTTGTAATCTTTCTTTAGCCCTGAACATGCAATTTAAATTTCACTGTCATAATTGTAAAGCAGACATGTTTTTTGCATAAAAAGAAATGTGAAATGGTTGCATGACATCTGATACATATATACACAACTATCGACATCTCAGTAGGTCTATGTGCCTTATACTTATGTACCATATGCTGAACAGCATTTATTTACAGGCTCTCCAAGTGCTTGTACAAGTTATGCTGTGTACTTACAGGTGCAGGTATGTATGGGGGTTCAACCTTAAGGGCTTCCAACGAGACCCAGTCAATATGCTTAAAGAATGGATGCTGAAGGATGTTTCCATGAACTCCTAATCGCATGTCTTGGTCTTTACAGAGGAGCTGAAAGAGAAATTTGATTTTAATTTCGGGACTTTGATTTACTCAGCACGGAGCACAAACTCCTTCAGACATTGCATTTCTACACAATACAATCAATTTACAAACATTTTGCTGCCAGAAACATATAGCGTGATTTGTCCATGGCTACAGGAGGTCGATAAGGAGATCATATCTGGGGTCTGTAGTATATCTCACATTTCTACAATCAGAACATCTAACCACAAATAATTCCTTATATTTGTCCTAATATTGATCTCTCTATGCAACTACTGGTGTTCTATGCAACTTCACTGGAATGTACTTTATCTTTATGTATTTTACTGTATCCTATTGTGTATGAGAGGAGAATATCTCTGGTCAGGAAATCTAGAGCCACATCTATGAGTAGACATCATTAATCTCACATTTCAGGTACGGTCTCTGTTAGCGCAATGTCACATGGTGCAGTTTATGTTGTGTACTTGCTCTTGAAAAGACAATGATTTTTGTACATAGATCACACAAGTAAAGTGCTGAAGCAACTTTTCTGCCTATAGATATTAAAATTGCATCATTTACTGTGATAACTACTAATATTAAATTTAAAATGTATTTTACCTTTTTCACGATGTCCTTTACATCCACGCCAAGTGCTTTAAATAGTGTGGTGTGGTACTTATGTCTTCCAGTAACCATTTGGGTCATAATGACGCCAAATGAGTACCAATCAGCACCGGCATTAAACTCCTCACCAGACAGCATCTACCGGCAGAGAGATAATAGTTATTACATTATTTAGCAATCAATTATCCTTCTTGTTCTTTTATCCCATTGCCCAAGTCCATCACTCTCTATATAATATTTTATGTGAAAATAGATAGATACTGGCATTCAGTTAGTTAGTATCAAAATAGATCAAATGTCCCAATTCAGGACATTGATGTGTGACAAACCTGTAGATACAGAAACATATGCTGTATTTCATGTGCTAGGCTGCAGTTACTTTACTAATATATTATCATTATTATTATTCATTTCTTTCATCATTTGTAAATTCTGAACTGACATTTTAGGGAATCTAATAATAGTTTATGTCTTATTCACCTATCTTTCCCCACACTTTCTTCCTATATACTGATAATAATACTTTTATTTATATAGTACTTTTTTCTCAAAAGTGCCCAATAGTGACATTAAAAGACATATCATTTAAAACATATAATAAAATACATCCTAACCTTTCCCCCCAAAATAGGTATCTAGCACCAGTATTATAGCCAGGACTCCCCACCACTAAAGCAGGGCACAATGAGCGTGGGGTCTATCTCTTTCCATTGTTGGATCATCAGTGGTCTTCTGCAGACAAATCAACTGTACAACTTAAACAGGGTGAAGTCTCACTATGAAGTGAGAATGATAAAAATGCATAATTATCTATTTATGTAACGTATAATGACAATGACTGATAATCTCTGTTGGAAGGTCTTGTGTGAAACGGCACATTGCTTTAAGCTGGGTACACACTACACTGTTTTCGTCCAATAATCGGCTCAAACAGACGACATACGACCGCTCGTTCAAAAGTCGGGTCAGTGTGTACAGTTACACGATGGTCGAAAGTCTGCCCAAATGGACGATTATCGCCTCATTTGGTTGGTCGTACCGTTTAATATTTTCGTTCCAATCTCGTTTCCACTGTGTAGTGTGTATAAACTTCCGACCGATCCACAACAGTGAGTACGAAATTACAGTCATTGCTCACGACAACAAGTCGCTAATGGGACTTCCGCTCTTCCCTTTATCGTCCTAAAGAAGGCTAGTGTGTATGCAGTCCATGGACCAAGCGATCGGACCATCGGTCGCATGTAAAATCGCTCGGCATAAAAAGTTGGTCGAAATTTCTGTAGTGTGTACCCAGCTTTACTCATCATTATTGGATACTTGCAGATGCAGTTCATGTGCAGGCTTCTTCTAAAGTGTCCCCTTTGTAGCCACATTGCTTTTCTCTAGGCTTTTATACAAAATATCTATAGTTACATAAGTAAACTGTAGGAAAATC
The DNA here is from genome assembly GCF_038048845.1 of Mixophyes fleayi. Lineage (NCBI taxonomy): Eukaryota > Metazoa > Chordata > Amphibia > Anura > Limnodynastidae > Mixophyes > Mixophyes fleayi. Next base: position 126,491,197 of record NC_134408.1, read on the forward strand.
CTGTGCACCTCACCTCAGGAGCAATATAGCCAGGCGTTCCAGCATATTCAGTGGCTGTTCGGTCTCCATAGATGTTCTCAATTGCAAGACCGAAGTCTGCGATCTTTACATGGCCCGTTTCAGTCACTAGGATGTTCTCAGGCTTGAGGTCTCTGTGAAGAAACAAAACCTTTGTCTGCACTTTGCCATAAAGTGATGCTTTCATACAAACAAGATTTATTTTGTTGTGTAAAATGAAATTACACTTTAATTATGTACATTGTAAACATTAGTAGTTTTGAATGTAGATTTAATAGCAGTGTCACTCTGGATTGTCAGCGCCTATTATAATCATTTTCAGATTAGTGATATCGGTTTTCTCACTTTTGTATGTTTGTTATTTATGTGTTTAGAAGTATTCTATTACATTTCATAAATAGAGTCCTAATCAGAAATTTAAGAATCCTTTGATCACTTTTAATGCTCTGAGAATGATTGCATTTAGGGCCATTTTGATATTCAAAGCGGATTTAGCATAATTCCATAAACAAACCCAATTTACTAATCTCACCATTACTGTTTATACCCCCACACATTATACTCAGTCGTGTCCTCACACATTATACCAGAACATTATTTCTGCACACTGACCCCACACAGCTTAGATACCCTGTGCAGAGCCCTTTCCAGTGACTAGTATACAGGATTGCCTTTCCCCTAGACCACATTTTCTGTGCTGCTCCCTGATACCCTGATTTATTAACAGGCCCAAACTCAATCAACTCCCATTGGTTTATAATAAATAAATGTTTTTATTTACCAGTAATTAAAATGCTCAGTGATGTTTTTAATGGTGGCAGACATGGGTGACTCATGGCATCAGAGCCCTTGCACCCAGTAAAAGTACATATATGTAAAATAAGTTACAAATGTGATCTGATGATGAAAGCGTGGCCTGCCTACTACCCTCTTCTGTCCTAGGCCGGGCCTATGTTGCTTGGTATCCAGTTTAGAACTTTCTAACTCATATATTGTTTCACTGCATCTCTGAGCTGCTGCTAACCTTTACTATTATTTGCTAAATCACATCTTGTAAAACTCCCATACTGAACTCTGGTAACGGTTTTGACTTTCAGAACATGAGAAGAAATTTAACACTAGCCAAACATAGCTTATGTTCAGTTTCCTGGCTTGTACTAAACTCTACTACCCAATTTTCATGGCATAAAGGAAGTAGAGCTACTATCAGTCAGTTGTAGAGGGAAATATTTACCAATGGATAAAAGTATGACAATTGGATGGAAAGTAGAGAGCAGACCTCTTATTAAATATACTATTATCTGAAAATTAGAATCCATTGTAATATAACTTTATTAAACTACTGTAAAACTATAGCATTATAATTACCGATGGACTATGCCCTTAGAATGGAGGAATTGTACCCCGCATACAATTTCTGCACTGTAGAACCTGGTGGAAAGAAAATAAGTTAATTTTGGTTAATTAAGTTAATTGGTGTAATGGTAAATCTATGGCTAAGGAAACTCCCCAAAATCCTTTAAAACTCCCCTGGTTTTTTTCTGCACTGACCAACTGCCTAATATGATGTTTCTTGTTCTTTGTGCTAGATAAAAGTCTCACATTTTTTTATTCAATATATCTGTCACTCACCGGACTGTGAGTGCTTCTTCCCGGACATTTAGGAACCGTGGTCGTCCTCCATCCTGAGGGACTGCGCATGCGCAGCCCTTTCTAAACCTTCAGTGTATGTTCCTTTAACTTAATTGGCAGATCAGGCAACCTCCCTATATTAAGCACCTGTGGTCAACACCACGTTGCCTGATCTTGGAGTCTCATTCCCCATGAGTCTCTGAAGGTGTTCCTGTGTTTCCTCGTTTATTCAGCCCAGCTGATTCCTGTGGTTTCCAAACCACTTCTACCTCTGTGGTTTCCAAACCACTTCTACTACTGTGGTTTCCATACCACTTCTACCATCTACTGTATCATCGTGACTGTGAGCTGATTCCTATCCGCTGCCTCCGTGCACTACAGTCTTCTAACCACTTCAACTCTACCATGTATTATTGGGACTGTTAGCTGATGCCTATCCGCTGCCTCCGTGCACTACAGTCTTTCATTCACATCCACTCACCTGTTCATGATTGTGACTGCTAGCTGATTCCTATCCGCTGCCTCCGTGCACTACAGTCTTCAACCTGCAACTCGTCTGTGTTTCATCATCGTGACTGCGAGCTGATTCCTATCCGCTGCCTCCGTGCACTACAGTCTTCAACCTGCAACTCGTCTGTGTTTAATCATCGTGACTGTTAGCTGATTCCTATCCGCTGCCTCCGTGCACTACAGTCTTCAACCTGCAACTCGTCTGTGTTTAATCATCGTGACTGTTAGCTGATTCCTATCCCCTGCCTCCGTGCACTACAGTCTTCAACCTGCAACCCGTCTGTGTTTCATCGTGACTGTTTGGCTGATTCCTATCCGCTGCCTCTGTGCGCTTCAGTCTTCAGTCCTTGTCAACTCTCCCGTGTTTCCTTGAGTCTGCTGCCACTATTGCTACCCGCTACTCTCCGTGATCAACAGTTCCAGTTCAACTCTGCTCTCCCGTGTCCCATCGTTACTGCACCTGCTGGTTGCTATTGGCTACCTCCGTGTTCCCGCAGAGACCCGCTGCTGCTACTCCTCAGCGCTACTCATCCATCTACTGCTGATCCGCTCTCCACGCCTTCCTGTGTTCCCTGCTGGTCTTCCTACCTGTGCGCTGCACCTACTAGACCACCGCTTCACCTATCCAGGGACTTTGCATCCTGCCGGCCTCCTGCCGTTCAGGTATCTCTGCACTCCTGTCTGACTGCCTTCTCCTGAACCACGGTATGCATACTTCTCATTGACTGTGCTGTGTATTGCATACCTTGCTGGACTGTGTTGGTTCTCCTCTGGAGTTTGCTATCCGCTGAGTCTATTGCCATCATTGACTGTGTTATCTCGTGCTGGATTACTTCAAGAGACTTTCTATATTGGCAGTGTTGTTCAGTCATATATACATTTATATTGTGCATATTACTGTGGATCAAAGTCAAGGTGCCCGTGTATATCTTGTGTTGCAGTCTCTCCCCGTGCACCTCCTCACATATATATTCAGTGATACAACTTGCTAGTGGCAGACCACTGACCCCTGTTTCCAGTTTCACCTGTTCCAGTATCCTCTCACATAGCAGTGGTACAACTTGCTAACGCAGACCACTGACTCCCCGGATACCTCCACTTGGATTTCATTCCTTCACTCAGACAGCGGTACAACTTGCTATCCGCAGACCGCTGACTCTCATCACCTCCTCGTTTCTGTTGGACATTCCTCCTCACTATAGCAGTGGTACAACTTGCTACCGCAGACCACTGACTACCTTCACGTGTCCTTTGTCCATACAGTTCCTCGTGTATTATTACCTCCATATTGCCAGTGCTGCTAGTCATAGACTTTCCTGAGCATCTCATCATCTGCCATTTCCTGTTCCGTGATCACCCTGCTACCAGAGTACCATATTACCACCTATACTGCTCTGGTAAGCCTATCACCTGGTGATCCCTGGGTAAAGACTCCTAGTGCCCGTGACAGTAAGATCAGGCCATGACAGACCCAGATACGGAACCTACCGCTAAAGAGATGCTGCAGCATCTGGTCAGCCGTGTGGAGCAACAGGATGCTCGCCAACAGCTGTTACTTCAATGTTACCAATCGTTAACCTCCCAAGGAACATCTGGACAGACTGTTACAGCTAATATTGAAGCTCCTGTGCTTTCCTCCGTTTCCCCAGTGCCATCCCAGGTGTCTACAGCTCCTACGCTTCACCTGCCTACTCCGTCAAAATATGACGGGGACCCCAAAACTTGTAGAGGTTTCCTTAACCAATGTTCAGTCCATTTTGAACTCCAACCTCAAAATTTTTCTACCCATCGTTCCAGAGTGGCCTATCTTATCTCATTGTTTTCTGGACAAGCCCTGGCTTGGGCCTCCCCTCTGTGGGAAAGAAACGATCCAATTCTACAAGATAGTGCCAAATTCATTTCCACGTTCCGAAGTGTGTTCGATGAACCAGGTCGTGTGACCTCCGCTGCTTCCAGCATTCTTCGTTTGCGACAAGGCTCCCATACAGTAGGACAGTATGTCATTCAATTTAGGATCTTAGCCTCTGAACTTCAGTGGAACACTGAAGCATTAGTTGCCGCCTTCTGGCAGGGGCTTTCCGATAAAATTAAAGATGCACTGACTACCCAAGAGCTTCCTTCGTCACTAGAAGATTTGATCTCTCTTTGCCATCGTGTAGATATGAGATTTCGTGAAAGAGAGTCTGAGAAAACAACGGCTGTCAAAGCACCTCTTCGTTCAAACCCTCAATTTCGTCCAGCTCCATCCTCTGTGATTCCCATGGAGATAGGACGTTCCAAGTTATCTTCAGAGGAGAGGAAACGAAGAGTAAAGAATAGACTCTGTATCTATTGTGCTGATTCCACGCATATGCTCAGCTCTTGCCCTAAGAGATCGGGAAATGCCAGGCCCTAACTAGTTCTGGAGAGGTGAAGTTAGGGTCCCTGGAGTCCTCTCCATTGTCTATGAAATCTAAAGTCTGCGCTTTTGATGTTACGATCTCCTTTGCTACCAAATCCTTTGAGTCACAGGCATTGATTGATTCCGGAGCAGCAGGAAATTTCATTTCTAAATCACTAGTGAATCAATGGTCCCTACCAGTGATCACTTTAAAAACACCCATTACTGTGACGGCTATAGATGGATCACGCCTCATCAATGGTCTCATCACCCAGAGTACGTCTCCAGTAACCCTTCAGATTGGTGTTCTACACCATGAAGAAATTTCGTTTTTAATTCTTCCAGTTACGACAAGTCCGATTGTCTTAGGCCTTCCATGGCTTCAGTGTCACTCTCCCCAGATTGACTGGCGCACCCCTCAAGTTACGTCTTGGGGGTCTGAATGTCACCATCGTTGTCTCTCTCAAGTTATTCCTCTTAAAGTACAGCAATCTTCCATCTCATCTTCCTCCCCGGGACTCCCTCCTCAGTATGCTTCATTTGCCGATGTGTTTGATAAAGCTCAGTCTGAACGTCTTCCTCCTCATCGTTCTTGGGATTGTCCGATCGACCTTCTACCTGGCAAGACTCCTCCCAGGGGTCGGGTCTATCCTCTCTCGTTACCTGAAACTCAAGCCACATCTGAGTACATACAGGAGAATCTCCAGCGTGGGTTCATTCGACCTTCCACCTCTCCCGCTGGAGCTGGGTTCTTCTTCGTCAAAAAGAAGGATGGATCATTACGCCCTTGTATAGATTTTCGTGGACTCAATGCCATTACTATCAAGAATCGGTATCCCATTCCGCTGATCACTGAGCTATTTGATCGCATCAAGGGAGCTCGGATATTTACTAAGTTGGATCTTCGTGGTGCCTACAATTTAATTAGAATCCGTTCCGGTGACGAATGGAAGACCGCGTTTAACACCAGAGATGGGCATTACGAATATTTAGTAATGCCCTTCGGGCTGTGTAATGCCCCCGCTGTTTTCCAGGGTTTCATCAATGAGATCTTTCGGGACTTATTATATCTATGTGTCGTCGTCTACTTGGACGACATATTGATCTTCTCACAGGACCTGCCTTCTCATCACCAACATGTGGCAGAGGTCCTCTCCAGACTACGGAAAAACTCATTGTTCTGTAAATTGGAAAAATGTTCATTCGAGTTACCCCAGATTCCATTCTTGGGGTATATAGTTTCCGGAGTTGGCCTGAAGATGGATCCAGACAAAGTAAATGCTGTACTACATTGGCCTCAGCCAACTACTCTTCGTGCCATCCAGCGTTTTTTAGGTTTTGCCAATTACTATAGACGCTTCATTCAAGACTTTTCATCCATTGCATCTCCTATTGTGGCCCTAACTCGGAAAGGGGCTAATACTAAGCAATGGTCATCTGAGGCTCTCCAAGCCTTTCAAACCCTCAAAGAGTCCTTCTCGTCTGCTCCCATTCTGCGACAGCCTGATGTGACACTCCCCTTCTTCCTAGAAGTAGATGCCTCTAATGTGGGCTTAGGAGCTATTCTCTCCCAACGCTCGGAGCAACAAAAATTACATCCTTGTGCCTTCTACTCTCGGGGTCTTCTGCCCGCAGAAAAAAATTATACTATCGGGGACAAGGAGTTGCTGGCCATCAAAGCTGCATTAGAGGAATGGAGATACTTGTTGGAAGGAGCTCGCCATCCGGTGACGATCTTCACGGATCATAAGAACTTGTCATATTTGCAATCTGCTCAATGCTTGAACCCTCGTCAAGCAAGATGGTCTCTTTTCTTTTCCCGTTTTGAATTAATTATAACCTTCAAACCAGCCGCTAAGAACAAGAAAGCTGACGCTCTATCTCGAGCTTTTGTGACGTCCTCTGATGTAGAAGAGGTTCCCAACCATGCTATTCTAGACCCCAAATGTATTTCTCTGGCTGCTTCATCCACCAAAATGCTACCATTTGGGAAGACCCTCGTGCCTCCTACTCTGAGGAGGAAAATCCTTTCGTGGTTCCATGCCTCTCGTTTTTCTGGACACGCCGGTGAACATAAGACCTTTGAGATTCTCTCTCGTAGTTACTGGTGGCCTTCAATGAGGAGAGACGTCAAAGAGTTTATTGCTTCCTGTGATTTATGTTCTCAGTTCAAATCCTCCCGCAGAACTCCAGCAGGGTTGCTGCGACCACTACCCATTCCGTCCAAGCCTTGGACCCATATTAGTATGGATTTCGTGACTGATTTGCCACCAAGTAAGAATCACAATACTATTTGGGTAGTGGTAGACAGATTTTCGAAGATGGCTCATTTCGTCCCTCTGTCCGGTTTACCTTCCTCATCTACTCTGGCTGAACATTTCATTAAAGAAATCTTCCGCATCCATGGATGTCCGTCTGAGATTGTGTCAGATAGAGGAGTACAATTCGTTTCCAGATTCTGGCGGGCCCTTTGTAAAACCTTGGGCATACGATTAGCACTCTCATCGTCTTACCATCCGCAATCTAACGGACAAACGGAACGAGTCAATCAAGATCTTGAGACTTTTATTAGGATGTTCTCTTCAGCCAACCAAGACAACTGGGTAGAATTGCTCCCTTGGGCTGAATTCGCCCATAACAACATGTACCATGAGTCATCATCCAAAACTCCATTCTTTGTGGTCTACGGTCACCATCCGTCTTTTCCGGAATTTCCTGCCCTCCCGCCCACCCAAGTTCCTGCTGTGGAGACTGCTTGTCAGACCTTCAAAAATATCTGGTCTCAGGTCAAAACCTGTTTAAAGAAGACATCTAACAAATATAAGTCTTTCGCAGATAAGAAGAGGCGGGCTATTCCACCACTAAAAATTGGAGATCGTGTCTGGTTATCTACCAAAAATATTCGTTTGAAGGTTCCATCTATGAAATTCGCCCCTCGTTTTATTGGTCCATATAGGATCATTCAAGTTATCAATCCAGTATGTGTTAAACTTCTTCTTCCTAAGAATCTTCGGATTTCCAATGCCTTCCATGTGTCCTTGCTCAAACCTCTCATCATCAACCGTTTCTCGACTCCTCCCTCAGCACCGCAGCCAGTTCAAGTTCATCAGGAGGAGGATTTCGAGATTACTGAGGTATTGGATGCAAAAATTTCGCGAGGAGTCCTTCGTTTCCTCGTTCATTGGAAGGGCTTTGGTCCTGAAGAGCGTTCATGGATCAAAGCTGAAGATCTTAATGCTCCTGCCCTTCTGAAGAAGTTTTATTCCAAAAATCCGGACAAGCCCGGTTCCAGGCGTTCTGTGCCCACCTTTAAAAGGGGGGGTACTGTCACTCACCGGACTGTGAGTGCTTCTTCCCGGACATTTAGGAACCGTGGTCGTCCTCCATCCTGAGGGACTGCGCATGCGCAGCCCTTTCTAAACCTTCAGTGTATGTTCCTTTAACTTAATTGGCAGATCAGGCAACCTCCCTATATTAAGCACCTGTGGTCAACACCACGTTGCCTGATCTTGGAGTCTCATTCCCCATGAGTCTCTGAAGGTGTTCCTGTGTTTCCTCGTTTATTCAGCCCAGCTGATTCCTGTGGTTTCCAAACCACTTCTACCTCTGTGGTTTCCAAACCACTTCTACTACTGTGGTTTCCATACCACTTCTACCATCTACTGTATCATCGTGACTGTGAGCTGATTCCTATCCGCTGCCTCCGTGCACTACAGTCTTCTAACCACTTCAACTCTACCATGTATTATTGGGACTGTTAGCTGATGCCTATCCGCTGCCTCCGTGCACTACAGTCTTTCATTCACATCCACTCACCTGTTCATGATTGTGACTGCTAGCTGATTCCTATCCGCTGCCTCCGTGCACTACAGTCTTCAACCTGCAACTCGTCTGTGTTTCATCATCGTGACTGCGAGCTGATTCCTATCCGCTGCCTCCGTGCACTACAGTCTTCAACCTGCAACTCGTCTGTGTTTAATCATCGTGACTGTTAGCTGATTCCTATCCGCTGCCTCCGTGCACTACAGTCTTCAACCTGCAACTCGTCTGTGTTTAATCATCGTGACTGTTAGCTGATTCCTATCCCCTGCCTCCGTGCACTACAGTCTTCAACCTGCAACCCGTCTGTGTTTCATCGTGACTGTTTGGCTGATTCCTATCCGCTGC